>NW_023330966.1:0-54904 GCF_011100685.1 Canis lupus familiaris
GAGTGTGATTGGCACAGCCGGGGCACAGGGCATGGGGAGCAGGAGGTGGCAGACATGCCAGGGGGAAGCTGGCTCTTGTCACAGAATGCAGGAAGCAATGCTTCCCCCTGAAGGTGAATGGGGGCTCCTCCAACAGTCTGGGGGGAAATGACCAGGCAGATCCTGGTGAAAAGGAGCCATTTGGGTGCAGATCTGTGGGACCCAGTTGTCGAACAGAGGGCTGTGCCTGGGTGCAGTGGCCCATGCTCAGAAGGGCCCCGAGCTTACTTTTTTTTTTTTTTTTCAAGCTTACGGTTTAATGCTCCATTGTTACTTTCTAGAAATTCTTAGAATTTTATCTTGGAATTTGCATTTTGTAGGTGAAGCCCAAGGGGACAATGGAGCATGTGCCAAGGGTTGGAGCACAGTCCTATTTCCAAACTTCCTGGGGCTCCTGCTCCTACTCCTACTGCCCTGCTCATGGCCCCTTGCTGCCTCCCTCCACTCCAGGGGCAGAGGGGGATCCTCATTCTGCATGGGCCCTCACCCCAGCAGGGGTCTGGATACAGACCTGGGGAAGGCCAGGGACACACCCCACAGCTTCTTGGGCAGGGCAAGGCTGCAGCCATCCCTGCCCACCCTGGTCTGCCAGGGTCAAGAAGAGGCCTATAGTCCGCTCCATCGGGGCCTCTCACCCAGCCCCCATGCAGGGACAGGTTCTCAGCCTAAACATGCCCTCCCTGCGTTGTCACGTGGCAAAGGGCCTTTTCAGTTTGTGCAGGGATAACAGATGAGGCACGTGGGGTATAAAACAAGGCAGGCCCTTTCCTGACCATCCCACCATTTGTTCTGGCTTTATCTTCCTGGTGTGGCCGCCATGGGATGATCAAAAGACAAGATATATCATTGCTACTTATTGCAGGTTTCAGGGGGGTTCTTTATAACTCCGTTTCTGTGGATTTGTTTGTTGACAAAGACAACTGAGCCTGCCCATGGCTTAGGTTGCTATAAGGATCTTCACCAAGGTACCCCTAGGAATTAAGAGTTGGGGCTTTGGCTCTGCTGCTTACCCCTTTTGGAAATGTGGACAAGTTACTTTTCCTCCCTGAACTCAGATCCCTCATCTGTAAAAGGAGGACAGGAACTATACCAACTTCATGGTACCATTGTGAGGATTAAAGGGATAAATCCAAAAAATTGCTGAATAGAGTGTTGACATTAAACGGGCTATTAAACAATCAGAATAATAGTCTTACTATGATAAGAATAACGGACACTTGTATTGCACTTACTGTGTGCCAGGCACCACCTCAGGGCTTTACGCCTATCAGCTCAGTTCTCAGCACAACTTTGTAAAGTCAGGTCCATTTTACAGTTGAAGAAACTGAGGCACAGAGAGATTAGAACTTGTCCCAAATCACACAGCTGGTGGAAGAAGCAGGCTTACAACCCCTGGTCCTCAACTGCAGGCTCCAGGGTCTGTGTTCATAGCCTCATAGCCACAGTGCTACTCAAGGCCTTGTTTGTTTAAATAGGTGCTCAATAAGATGATAGTTGCTATTTTTCTATTTCTTACAAGCATTTTTCGTCACACACAGGCATAGGCTCCTATCCTTATCAACATCACACACACACAGATGAGAACTTACCTGCTGGGGCAGTGGAAAATCGGGGCCCCAGGATCATCCCAGAAGTTCACTTTTGGGGAGCATGGATGGACCCTGTAGGGAAATCAGGACAGACAGAGCCAGACCAATGCAGCCGGAGGATGCCCGCCGCCTCCCACCAGGCCAACCAAGGGCATGAACAGGAGCCAGAAAACAGAGGCTGGGGCCGGCTCTCAGCCAAGCCCACTGAACATATTGAGTGGTATCACGTGAGTTCTGGCTCGGGCAGCCGGGTCTCCCATCCATGAGAAGTGGGGTTTCCTAGTTCCAGGAAGACAAGAACAACCTAAGCCTGCATTACTCTGTGCTGTGATTCAGGGCAAAAGCACTGAGTATGGGCCCTGCAGAGGTAGTAAGAAAAGGAGGTGTCCCTGTGTCTCTTTGTGTCCCCACCAAGTGGTCCTCTGGCCCTGCTTTTATACCTCTGGACATAGGGGGAATTCACTGCCTCCTGAGATGAGCTCACCTGCCTGCCTCTAGCTCCCCCCTCTCTGAGCCTAACTGGGGTCCTTCTGTGACACACTGGGAGCTCAAGGACTCCACTGTCGGAGATTGAGCTCACTCCAGGCCAAGACCCTTGCTTGTTGCATCTGCTCAGACCACCTCAGGTCACTCCTACAGTAACCAGGCCTGGGATGGTCCCGAGACGCTGGTCTGTTTGTGTCAGTAAGAGTCAATTTGTTAAATATTCAGGAATTTTGCAAGTCTCTCGCTAAACTATTGGTAGCTTAAAGTCTGCCACAGTGGAAATATTTACATCAAGGAAATTGGTAAATCCTACAAATTAAGGCCTGTTTTTCCCCCTGGAGAGTCAATTTACTAGCACACCCTGACATGGAGAGCCCGGATTCTCAGAGGCCAGAGGATTCCTGGTGTGTGTGTGTGTGTGTGTGTGTGTGTGTGTAAATATGAGCATGTATGTACATATATGCATGCATGTTGCACTTGTGGGTGCCCTTGTATGTGTCTGTAGAAACATGCATGTGTAGGCATGAGATGCATGTTGGCGTGTCCCTCTGTGTTTCCCTGGTAGTGCGTTCTCTGACAACCAAAGCTACCCATGGAACTAGAGTTTCCCATGGTAGGAAAAATGTCCCCCAGAGGTCTCAGAAGAGGCTCAGAACGTGACCATGCAGGCTCTTCCACCCAACCCCAGGGGCCTCAGGCCCACCTGCATTACAGCAAAGGGCTAATAAGCCCATTGATGACCCCACAATCCCTGCAGCGGGTCGGCAGCCACTGGCTAGCTCTGTTCACACACTGCGTTCTGATTCATTTGGTGGTTCTTTTTTGTTTTAACACTCCCAGAAAACAAAGTTCGGTGACTTTGAAAACTCTTAAGTGTGAAGTAGTTAAAACAGCAACAAAATAACAAATTACCTGCGGTTAGTAAAGAGATCATCTTCAGCTTTTGGTGTCAAATACTGTTCACACCAAATCCAGAGGAGACTGGTTAGAGGGCAGAGCCGGAGGGGGCTGGTTACTAAGGCAACTCCAAACTGAGGGAAAAGGCAGGCTTCGGAAACAGGCGGTGGCTGAGCTGGGCTAGGCACTCGTGGAAGGAGTCGAAACTTCTCTCAATCGACAGAGGTCATCAGCCCAGACAGATGGGCGTGCACCCAAAATGAGAGGACTGACCACTAAGTGATACTGTCACTTTCCCCGTGTTGGCCATGCACCCGGGGTGCTCAGTAAGTGGTGTGTTTTTTCCTTTTATTTAGGGTCTTTCTTTCTTTTTTTTCTTTCTTTCTTTCTTTCTTTCTTCTTCCTTCCCTTTTCCTTTCCTTCTTTCCTTTCCTTTCCTTTCCTTTCCTTTCCTTTCCTTCCTTTCCTTTCCTTCCTTTCCTTTCCTTTCCTTTCCTTTCCTGTTCTTTCTTTCTTCTCTCTCTCTCCTTCCTCCTACCCTTTTTTTCTAGGTAAGCACTAGAGATGTCTGCATAACCCCCTCTGGACACTGGTTAGAGACTAGGATGTGAAGATAATGATCCAGGCTCTTCCTCTCATCTTCCGTGAAGGTCTGAGAGGGAAGCACTTTGTTGCCACGTCCCTGAAGGGAGGAAGCCAGGGCAGAAGGCCTCTGCCTGCACCGGAGGTGCCAGGGTAAGGACCTCAGGACTCACTCACTCTAGTTGTAACTGGTCCCTCCTCCTGGGGAGCTCTCAGAGGCCTGGATGGTAAACTTTCTGAGTAAAAGAGAGAGACTGCAGTTCACCGCTGGCTGGACAGGCCCTCCTGGCCACAGCGGCCGACGTCAGCAGCACCTGGAGGGGACTTGGTTCTGCCCCCAGTCCTGACCATCCCAAGCACGATAGCTACATTCAGCTGGCTGCACCCACTAAGGGGGATCCCCCCAAAGGAGCACCGAAGGAACCACAGACTAGAGGCTCAGCTTCCTGGTGCCTGGTTGGCTGCCCTCTGGTGGCATTCTAGGGGCTCCCTGGAGATGACTCAGAATGGGGGGGGGGGGGCGGGGAGGGGCAAATGAAGATATTTAAGCCAAGCTCTGTTGTTATCTGCTTTGCATAATAGGCTTGTTTGTACAAAAGACTGAAGAAAAGGGTTCAGTTACTTTTTAAGAATTGCAAATCATTGCTTCGGGAGCAGTCATTTCATTGGGTAGGTTGGTGAATAACCCTGAGGGGATTCCACATGGTGGGTGGGGCAGGGAGTTGCATGTATTTTGTGAAAGATTCTTGGGGGTTCTGATTTGCTCTGCCTGAGAGCAGTAGTGCCTAGTGGGTGGGTCAGAGAAGGCCTAGCCAGGCAGACGCCATAGACGGGATGAATCATGTCCTTTCTGTGTCCCTCCTCTAACCGGACATGGGCCCAGAGGCCTGCCTATCCTGTGTTTACCTGCGGTGCTGTCTTGGTGGCCTGGGCCAGGCCTTCCTGTGATCACAGCCTCAGTATGTTGTGCCAGGGAGAGGTGTTTGCACACCTGCCACACCCCAGCCCCAGTGCCTTCAGGTGCCTCCAAGAAGCTGCAAGAGAGAAAAGGAGGCCCCCTTCACCCAAGGGGACAGGGAGTCTTTTCAGCATCACTTGAAGCATGGAGATTCCTCTGACAGAACAAGGGAAGAAGGGCGCCTCTGGAGAGGGTTCCCCAGCTTCCTCCAACTGTCCTCTCAGTGCTTCAGGAGTTGGAACCTGAATGAAAGGGGCTCCCTGAGAGAAAGGCAGGAGGCTGTGTCTCAGGTCAGTCCCACACCTGGAACTGGTACCCTGAGGGGTGAGGGGTGAAGGCCCTAGTCCCAGGACTGTCCTCCCTTCCCAGGGCTTCTGAGCTTTACCTGCCCCTCCCCACAGGCACACCCTGCTCCCCGGGCACGTCCTTCCACTTTCCCCGCTGGGCTCCCAGGATGGGCCCATGATCTTCTCCCCTCCACCCTGCACCCCTTCCACGGACAGACCAGCTCCCTCCTGGCCTGGGACTAGGGTTCCTCCCCTGTTCCCCACCAGCTATCTCAGATGAGCCTGTGCCAGAAGCCCGCATCCTCTAGGGGGCGACAGAGAGACTCCGGGCTAAGCAGCCACAGGGCCTTGTACTCCATGCATTTCCACCCTGACATGCTGGGTGCCCTGGGACAGTCCCTTGCCCTCTCTGGGCCTCCATTTCTCCACTCGCTTTTTGGGGAGATGACTCCCGGTCAGACATACTGCTGTGGCTGAGCTGCTGTAGAGAACCAAGGAGGAGGTAGAGAAGTGAGTGGACAAGCTGCCAGGAAGGAGTGCTGGAGGCTAAGGGGCGGGATGAGGGGTGCACCAGCTGTGTGCCTAGGGTAAGGGTGCATGGCTCCGAACCCCTCCACCTCCAGGACAGCAGACCAGCAACTACAGACAGGCCAGGGGAGCGTGGTGGTGGAGCAGGGTGGTCAGGGACCTACTCCAGGCCCTGTACCTAAGAACAGAGAGCATTGCGTGCCTGGAGGGGCCCTGCGTGCCCTCCAATCGCCTCTCCCTCCGCCACTTCTGGGCTCTCTCAGCTCTGTCTGACTTCAGGACTAATAGATTTGGGATTTCTCTTTGTAAAGACGAATCTAAGCCCAGCATATGGGGCGGGGAGGTTCCTCAGCCCACCCAGATGCCCAGAATCCTACAGCCTGCTTCCCCGGGGAGGACTGGAGTTGGGCTTAGGGGACGTGGTTGGCCCTGCCCAGGAGGGCCGGGAAGTCAAGGAGGCTGGAGAGGCCTGGGCCCGGCTCTGGCCTCTGCCAAACTGCACCGGTGAGGCCCAGAGGGGTTTATTTGGATTTTTTAATTATCATTTTTACTTTTTTTCTCCTCATGAAAAAGTTTTAATATACACAGTAAATTAAGCCCAGAAAAAGGGAGGGGGCACATTTCATCTTTAATCTATTTACTTCTGAATATTTAACATACAATTCTGGCACCCAATCACCAAATTTAACTGGAAAATTACTCACTAATCTGTTTGCTTATTTGGAATAATTGGGTCGGCTGCCAGCGCGAGGATTTCCCCCCCTGTTAATATCTCAGTTAGTAGTCCAATTTCAGCTTGGCGGCATAATTACTCTGACAGAGCTGTAGCCACGGGGCCTGGGAGTGGGGCTGCTTTTAAACCGTAAATTATGAAGGATTAGCATTTATGAATTTTAAATCAGGGCTGGGGTAGGAGACACTAAAGCTGCTTAACGCTGGGGAACAGCAGCCTCCACTCAGCAGCAGAAGCCGTAACCCTTCCGCTCCCAGGACGTGGGAACCTGGGACACAGGGACGGTGACCCAGGAGACACAAAGGCCAGGGGGCAGGGGAGCTGAAACAGTGCTGGAGCCCGGGGGTTAGAGGGCCTGGGAGGGAGGACAGCAGGGGGCTTTGGCCTCCTCCCCTTGTCTGGCCGCAAGGCCCAGCCTCCCTCTGATTAGCAAGAGTTCAACTCCCATCGCCCCAGAGGCGGCGTGGAGCAAGGACCTAGGAGCTGAGGTCTGTCCCTGCAGCCCTTGCCTGCTCTCAGGCCAGCACCCTGGGCCGGAAGCATGTGAACGTGCTCAAGAATCCCCATGTGGCCCTGAGCCAGTCCGACCCAGAGCTCCCTGGCTCTCCGTGACTTCCTGTGCCAGTGAGCTGCAGAATGGCCCGCACCACTCCCCCAGGTCCGACACTCTTTGTTCTTGCCTTCCTTGCCTTCCTTCCCCCTCTTCCTCCATCCACATCCCAGTCCCCTCTCTCAAATGGGGTGGCCAAGGACCCAGCTTGGAAACCACATGGACCTGGGTTTGAAACCCAGGTATGCTCTTTGTGAGCTGTGTGACCACAGGCAAATTACTTAACCTTTCTGAGTATCTCCGCTAAATGAAGACAGCAATTCCTACCTCGTTAGGGCTGCCAGACTTTGGTCAGATACCATGGGTGAAGTGCCAGGCAAGGTGACTGGCACCTGGCAGGTGTATTGGGTCAGCTCCATGCTCTTTGGGGTCTCCCCAAACCTGAGTCCACGCCCTGCATTCACTGCCCATTCCCTGTGCCATATCCCTCATAGCACAGGGAAATCTCAGCCTCTGGCCATTCAGCCTGGCTTTATGGTGGGTGCCAGGGGTGGGTCTCAGGCTTCTGCTGGCCCAGGCACTGGTGGCCACTAGGGCAGCGACTCTGGAGCTGGGTTGGCTGTGTCCAAACTCTCACACTGTCATTCACTAGCCGAGTGATCTTGAACAAGTTATTTAGCCTCTCCATGCCTCAGTTTCCCAATCTGCAAAAATGGGAATAACAGCAATAGAATTTTATCATTGTGCTGTGAATAAGGTTTTGTGTGTTAATTAATGTAGCATGTTCAGAAAACACACCTACGCACGGTGGGCGTTAGTGGTGGACATTATTTTTATCTGTCGTCCTTACAAGGAAGGGGACTGATGCCCTTTCTGTGGAATCTGCGTGTTGTAAGGCTGCAGATCAACTTTCCTGGGCTTGAGGGATTTCCAGGTTGCCCACAAAAATAGGAGGAAAAGAGGCAGGATCTGCGTGGGCAGAAGAAGGCCACCTAGAACCTCCCTGAGGACTATCTGGACTCCATCACTCTGATTGGGAGCAAGCCGTCCTGACAGTGATCAGACTTCTACTTGTCCCATCTGTGGGCCATGGGGCCTTCCTGTGACCTGCAGCTCTGGAAGGGCTCCTGAGGCACCTGAAGGGGCAGATCCCTGGGGACCAGGCCAGCCATGCAGGCAGCAGAGACGCGAGGAACAGGAGAGAGGGCACAGGGACACAGCAGCCCAGAGAGCCCCTCTGTGTGGGCCAGCCCTCCTTCCCAGGCCGGCCAAGATCCGTGTCCTCCACTGTCCCTAGATCTGAGCTAGACCAGAAGGGTGGGTGGCCAGGGAGGGGTGGGGGCCCCTCCAGGCATCCCGGGATGCGAGGCGAGCCCAGATGCCTCACTCTATGCCTCCAGAACTATGGCTCTGAGCCCACCTTCCCCACAGCCCTCAGCCAGACTCAATAGCACGGACTTTGGCCGTCATGTACATAGGTGACAAGCTGCATAATGGGAGTCCTCTGGCTCTTCACCTCCCCTTTCTGGACCTCATTTTGCACTTCTGAAAGACGAGCAGAAGGGTCTAGGGGCCTGTGATTCAAGTTCATGGCTTGTTATCTCAGCAAATGGACATAGCATGTCACTCACCTGTTCTCTGCAGAGGAGGTCCCACAGCCCGCTCACAGGTCCAGGCTGAGCACAGTTTGGCTTGTGACATGCTGGATGGACTGGCTGCGACACCATCCATGACCTCAGGCTTAATGACAGACCAAGCATTGTTGCAGCCCACCTGGGGCTCCACAGGCCGTCACACGTATTAATGCTCTTTTAAAAAATGGCCTGCATGATAATTTTGCTTCAGCAAATAAATCCTTAAGGATTCCCCCTTTTACCTCCATGTACCCCACACCATCACCTCCAGCCACCTGGCCTTTAAGGGCCAATATCTACTGGCCTAGAGAAGGGGAAGGGGGCTTCTGGAAGTCCAGACAGACATCAGGCTAGATTCCCAGGGGCCCCCCCAAGATTCCCGGCCCGCTGGTCTGCAACCACGCTGGGATGCCTGATGGATGGGAAGTGCCCGGCTTGTCGAGTCCTTGCTGAGCTTTGTGATAACTCATTATATTTCTTTCTTTACAAATTGCCCCATTAGCACTCCCGAATTGAGCAGAATCATAAAGCCAGGAGCATCTCAGCCTGAGCTGAGCCTGGGCCATGAATTACCTGTTGGCTGGAAGGCCTGCATTTTGGGGAGGAAGCCGGGAGCTGCTGGCTTGGAGCAGGCCCTACATCCTGCAAGAGAAGTGGGTTTGTTTTCTTTAAACTCAAGAGAATAAAAGAGTTCTAACCAAGTCCCACTGGATTTAAATAGCAAGATCTGCCTCACTCTTCATTGGCTTTCAAGCTGGGGGCTCTGATCCCTGTTTGAGGGGTTAAACTCTAACCCCATTAAGCCATTTATGGAAAGCTGACCACCAGGGAGGGAGGCGGCCCCTCTTCCTGCAGCCTCCCTAAAGCCCGCAGCTTCTGAAATTGCTTGTCACTCTCAGTCAGAGGATTCTAAACAAGTAGGCGCTAATCCCCTCTGTTAAGGAGATACTTATTTTGTCTGAAAAACTTCAAAGAGCCCATGACAGACACTCAAAATCAAAATTAGCATTCCAATGAGGATTTAAAAAATAATAATTCTTACAGTTCTGCTGAGGAGAGAGGGGAAGTGACTGGCCAGGGGGCTGGGGGAGGAGGGGCAGCGCCTTTCATCTGCCCACCCTGAGGGGCTCTGGGGATCTGCCCCCACTGGCTGAGACGCTGACCTCCCTCCTCCACGAAGAGGCCAAGGCTGGACCTTAGCCTGAACCCTCCAGGGTAGACAGGAAGTGGCAGCTGCCCCCAGGGACCGCACAGAGGAGAAGCCCAAGGCTTAGGAGAGGATATGGTGTCCCAGGCCATCAGTTTCTGAGCTGCTGCTGAAGCCAGCCATTTGGTCCAGGGACACCTCGGGGCTGCCCGCCTGAAGGCCACAATGATGTTCTCTGCTCACAGGACCTGCAGGAGTACAGAGAGGCTGCCAAGTGTCCTGGGGCAGCTCAGTGGGGCAGTAGGACGCGGAGCCCACAGCCTTGCCAACACACCTGCCCACATGGTGGCTGAAGCCATGCAGGATCCCAGCGCTCCCAGCAACCTCCCTTCTGGAACCCAGTGAGCCTCCTCTCACCTCCAGGCCTGACCTCTTGCTTTGCTGGGCCATTTTCCCCCAGCTCAGCCTCATGCTGTCCTGCCCCAGCAGTCCAGGAAGATTCTTTAGTCCTCTCGCACCTGACATTTGGGCATTTTCATCTCTCAAGAGACCTTTCTATTCCAGATTCCAAATTCCCAGGCCAAGGAGAGTCCTCATCTCCAGACAGGGCACCGCTCTCTCCCAGTCTCTGTAGCCTCTTCCTGTTTGAAGTCCCCCAGTGGCTCCCTTGGTTTCTGGGCCCAATCCCCCACTTGCTCTATTGGCTCCAGCTTCCCAGAAAGCAGGGGTGGGGTGGGGGTGGGGGGTAGGGGATGAGGGGGGCAATGACCTTTCCCCTCTTACTCACCTTCTCACCTTGTTTGGTGTGGCTCTCTGCAGGGAGGATCTCACACTTGAAGAGGGTTAGTGGGGGTCACAGGGTAGGTCATGGGAGTTCCCAGAAGCCCTCAATTCCTCTCCTCCCCTGCTGCACTACAGGCTGCTTTTCTGAGTCTCCCTCCTGAGCTCTGTCTTCATCCACCTAGTCCCCAGCAGCCCCTCCGCCCTGCTCCAGGGCTGATCCGGAACCACATTCTGCCCATTAGCTCACAGTCCCCCTCAGTATGTAGGCTTGCTCTGTGCCTGACACCACATGGGTACTGACACCCAGGGGCCAGATGCTGCTCTCAGGATGCTTCCAGCCAGATGAGAGGTCAAGCAGCAGGGCAGATCCATCAAAGTGTAAACGGTGTGAGCATTTGACAGGGAAGTCATAGAGTCCATCTGGAGACTTTCTGAGCAGCTAGGTGCCAGTGAGCTTCAGTAGGAAGTCTCCAGGGGATGGAAAGAACAGAGCCATCCAGAAGATAAAGCAGTGGGCAAGTGCAGGGAGGCCAGAGAAGCCTGGGAATGAGAGACTCTCAGTTCAACCAACTGGAGCACCCCTTTCCGATCCCTAGCCCAGGTCCCCAGGCCCTCAATGAAGAGAGGGAGAGCTAACTTCTTCTCAGCTGGTTCTCTGCATCGTGAAGACACACTGAGAAGTTGGCAGTCTAACTCCTGAAGGAAGGCTCTCCCCGAACCCAACCATGCTGGCACCATGATCTTGAACTTCCAGCCTCCAGAACTGTAAGAAATAAATTTCTAATTTCTATTGCTTATGAGCCACCTAGCCTATGACACTCTATGGTAGCAGCCCAAACTGACTGAGACAGACTTAATTGGGGTCAAATGCAAACCAAACTTCAGGATGAAGTCCCCTGAATCCAGCCGCTGGCTGTCCCACAGCCTTACTGGGTCCTGGGGGTGCAGGCAGGGGCTGGGCCTGGGATCATGTGCTGGGTCCACTGGTAACCTCCCCATGCATGGCCTTAATGGGGAGGTCAGGATGGCACTGAACTTGGGGCCCCTACTGGCTCTGCCCTCTCATCCTGTCAACCATGCAAGAAGTTCAAGTGAAGACAGCAGAGCGGCAGATATTTCTGGCACCTGACGTGTGCCAGGAGCCATGCTGTGCATGGCGGGGAAGGGCGGTCTTTACCTGGAGGAGCTCACTGTCAGGATGTGACAAGGACAGCACAGTGTGGCAAGGCCTATAAGAGAGGAGCATATGGCACTGGGGAGCCATGGAGGACAGGGATTCACGGGGAGAAGGGAGAGGTGATACTTGAGTTGGAGCAGAAATCTGCTCAGAGGCCTCTTTCTGCAGCTGGGACCCACCTAGCTTCTTAAAACCCCAGGACCCCAGCTATCCCTGAACGGTGAGCAGCTCAGTGGGGGGAGCCCACTAAGGAAGCACAAAGTGGGTGGCCCAGCCTTGCCCACAGCCCGTCGCCGTGGAGGCCGCTGCTGCGTCCTCCTCAGCAGAGCCCCAAGGAGCCTCGCCTCGGTTCCCCCATTCCTTTGGGCATTCCTGGACTTCCTGGGGATGAACTGAGTCTGCCTGTGGGCCACGCTTGGGCAGGAGAGGCAGCCTGAGCCCTGCCTGCCGGAAGCCGGGGAGCCACAGCCCGAGGTGGGAGCTGGCCTGCCTCCCAGGCCAAGGTTGAGTTAGTTGTAGCTCTTAGGGCCTGTGGGGCCTGCACTCTGCAGCCAGGGTTTATCTGCCTCTTGCCCCCACCTGGCCACTAAGCCCGATGCTGGTAATGAGCATCTCCTGCACCACCGTGGCTCAGAGGAGGCCTCCTGGCAGCCCAGCCTTGTTCTCATTGTCCTGCTCCAGCCCAAATGCACCAGGCCCAGGCCTCAATCATGATCAATGGGCCGAGGATGTGCTGACAAGGCACTTTCATCTTTTCTCAAGGCCGGTGTTTGAACTCCTCCGAGCAAGCGGCCTTCCCAAACGGGCCTGTCTTCTAAGAAGGCGGCCAATCTCCTTTCCCTTGCTTCCTAAGCAGGCTGATCCTGAGAGTTATTGAGGCACAAAAAAGGAGACGTTCAAAGGCAAATCTAAATTACCGTCCTCTTCAAACTGGGGAAAAGTCTTATTAAGTCACCTGCGTGTGAATCCCGGCCTATTTCTGTCTGCAGACCTTTCTTCCTTTGTGCCACATAAATGGACACATCTTATTGATTTTCTTTCAACCTGGATCACCTCCATAGCTGTGAATATGGGCAGACAAATCCCACTTCTTCCTCGCCAGTGGGGCTGCGGAAGAATGGGGGCGGCGTGTCTGGGAGCTGCTGCACCCTCCTCACCACCCACTGTGTGCCTTCCCACAGGGCTGGAGCCAGCCCTGTCCCGGGGGAGGGAAGGCACCGTGAGCCTGCGGGGAGGCTTTGGGCTGGGGAGCTGGCAGCCGGGGCCTTGCCTGCCCTTCCTGGGTAGTAGGACAACTCCAGGGACCCTAGAATTTGTCCATCTCTGCCCTCAGCCTGTTCTCCCATTTCCTGTGCCTCCTGCCGCTCATCTGCTGCGATTGTCCCACCCTCAAGCCTTGCCACGTTGGTCACCCCATTCCAGCCTCGACTCCTTGCTCAATAGGCCACATATGCTTCTGCCTCAGGGCCTTAGCAGTGCTGTTCTCACACCCAGAAAGCTCTTCCCCCAAGCACCCTCCTTCAGTCCTCCACTCCTTTAAGTGGCTGGCCCACTGAAAATGGCACACTGCACTCCCCACTGCCTAGCCTCCTCCTGCATTTTATTTTTCTGCATAGCCCATATTATAACTGACATATTGTACATTTTACTTGCGTGTGTGGCTATCTCCCCCCAACTAAAATCTAAACACCCCATCAGCAGGAACATTTGCAGGACAGGCCCAGGTGTGAAGGTGTTTCACCGCGTCCGATCCAGCTGGCCAGGACAGTGCCACAGAAATGCTCTGGGTCCCCAGCTGCCCTCTACAAGCCGCACCCAGAGGATGGATCCTCCTGTGGGGACCCCAGGGCTGCTGCCCACCTCCCTCATTATGTTTCTAGGCTGGGAAGTAGGTACAGCAATTACTAAACACCATGGTCTTGAATGTTCACATCTCCCTACCACCCCACCGCAAACTCATATGTGGAAATCCTAATTCCCAAGGTGCTGGTATTAGGAAATGGGGCCTTTGGGAAATGATTATAAAAGAGGCTGCAAAGAGCTCCCTGGCCCCTTCTAGCATGTGAGGGCATAGCAAGAAGTCAGCAGTCTAGAGCATGGAAGAGGGCCTTCCCAGGAACCTGACCATGCTGGCACCCCCATCCTGGCCTTCCAGCCTCCAGAATTGTGAGAAATAAATTTCTATGGATTATAAGCTCCTCAGTCTTTGGGTTTTGGTATACAGCCCTAGTGGTGTACAAACCACCCTGGATGGCTGACAGGAGCCCTGGAGCTAGGCCTGGCTCTCCCAGTGTGTGTCCCCAAGTGACTCTCCTTCCATCTCCTGACCTCAGTCTTCCCACATGCAACATGAAACCCAAGGACCCCACTGTAGGCCTGATAATCAGAGCCCCTGGCCCCTTCTGGGGGAAATCATAACCACCAGCTGGAGGTGCTGGGGTTGCAGGCAGGCAAGCCCAGCAGCTAGACTGATCTCATGTTAGTTCTCATCTTTGGGCTTCACTCAGCCAGGAGGGTGGTTTGAGAGCCTGGGATAGAGTGGAACCTTGGGGCCGGGCCCAGAAGAGACAGGTAAGAGGGTGGCAATGAGGGAAGCACCCCAAGTCATTACTTCATTCCCTCTGTTCTTGGGTCCAAAGTGAGCCACAGGCCAGGTGCCCAGCTATGAGGATCAGAAGGCCACCAAACCTGACCTCAGCCCCCAAGGAGACTACACTGATCAATTCTTCATGTTTGGGGTCAGGGTGAGGAGTTAGTGGCTAAGAGTCTCTGACTCAGGGTACATGACTCTGTCATCTCTGCTTCTCCCAGCTTAAATGTGCTGAGCAAAATCCTGGTCACTAGCTCAGCCTTGAGGCTGACCGTGACCTTGGCACCAGGCACAACCCAGACCTCTTGCCTCAGTGGACACGCTATTCTCAGGGCTGCCAGTCTTCTTGCTGGGCTGCATCTGTCTCCACCACGTTCATCTGCAGTCCATGCAGGTGGCATCTCCACCCACAGGGACCCCTCCAGCCTCCAAGAGGCCAGTTTCTCTCCCTTAGTCTATGAACTTACCCAGTGAGGCCAATCAGTGATTCTTGCCTTTCTGGTGTGCCTAGCCATGATGCCAGATACAGCTCCTCCCCATCCTCCCCCAGTACTTACCTTGAGTGAAGTGTGGCCCTCCTCTCTCTAGGGTGCTTGCAGTCACTTCCCAACTGGCCTCTCTGACCCTGACCCTAAACCTTAGGCTGCACTGGGCTGGGAGGATGGGTTCTAGCATATAGCTGCCAATGAGCTTTCTTTAAAAATCTGGTCCCGTATCTACCTCTTGGAAAGCTTGCTTTGCCCTTGGGCCCAGACTAGGGCACAAAATTTAAGAAGGCACTCACTCCGAGAGTTGTGTGAGTGCAGAGTCATTCTTAAAAAGCAGTGCTTCTGTAAATCTTGTGCCAAACCTTGTGGAAATCTGGGGCCCTGCTGGACTTGTCCCAGTCCCAGCCCTGCATCACCCTTAAATCCAGATAAACTCCATATTCCTTCACTTGGCTCAAGGTACCACCACACCTCAGCCCCAGCCCTCTCCTGCCTTGTCTCCTACCCAATCCCCAGTGCCCCTGTGCCTCCCCCCAACAAAGCACTTGGGGTCATTATTTTCCACGCCCCCCCTACTTCTGGGTTTCTGTACCCCCTCTCCTCCTGGGCCTGTCTCCTCTTGGTCTTCCCTTGGCTGTCACTTTTTCCAGGTAAGCCTCCTTTGGCCAGCGTGGGCGAGGGGTCTCCTCTGCTCCCAGGGTCCCTGTGGGAGGAGGACACGGCACTAACCACATTGCACTACACCTGTCCATTTACCTGTCCCTCTCTCTCAATGGGCGGAGTCATCTTTGAGGGCCAGAGCCGTGTCTGTTTTTTTCTCCTCTCCCAGCTCGGGCCTGGCAAGCTCCCCAGAGGTGTTAGATGGATGAAAGAAGAACCCACAAGTGCGCAGGCTCATCAAAGAACGGGCTGTTAGCCCCAGCCCCGACGCAACGGCCCCACTGAGAAACCCCATGCATCTGCTTGCTGGGGAGCAGACAGACAGATGGAAGCCAGCGAGGCCTAGGAATTCTTTGGGGGAAAGAAGCTCATTTCCAAACGGTAGGCATATAGGCCGTGGGAAGACAAAAAATTTCTCAAAATTAAACCAAAGGAGGGGTTTGGGGAGCGATGGGGCTCCGAGGGATTTATTAATGCACGCCTCCGAGTGATTCTTCCTCCTGCAATCCAGGCACTGGGTTAGCACTGACTTCCAAATTATATTTAATTGGACAATTATTCAAACTGAAAAACCTGCACGGAAAACGAAGGCGGTCCTTAATAAACACCTTGTCTCCTCAGCCCCAAACAGGCAAGTCGTTTACTGACCCAAGAGGCACAATTTTGTCTTTGGTAAATTTATTTTGAAGTAATTGCCGACTCCAGGAGTAACCATTTTTCAAAGGGAAACTTGGCTCTAGCCAGCAGAATAATAAATTGTTCCCTGACCCGTGTGAAGCCTAATCCCATTAGAAGGATGCGCGCTCGGAGGGTGGAGGGTGGAGGGTGGAGGGTGGAGGGCGGGGCGCGGCGCACCCGGAGGCCGGCCCTGCGCACCCGCGCCTCCCCTGCCGCCGCCCCGCAGCCTCCCGCGCGCCCCGGGGCCGCAGCACCGCGGAGCCCACGCTCTCCCCGGGGCGGCCCGCGGCACCCCCGCCCCCCCCAGCCCTGCGCCCCCCCAGCCCTGCGCCCCGCCTGCCCGGCCCGCGGGGGCCCTGAGCGCAGCGCCGCGGCCCCTCCTACCCCCGGCCCCGTCGCCTCCCCCATCCCCGCCGGGACAGCCCTCTGCACCCCCGCCCCCGGCCTGACCCCCCCGTCCCCGGCCTGACCCCCCCACCCCGCCGGGCTGGTGCGGAGCTGCGCCCCGGGCAGCGGCCGTCCCGGCAAAGGCGCACGCGCGCCGCCGCACCTTGTCAAGCAGCCCAGGGCCCTGGGGAACCTGCTTTAATGAATAGAAGTACGTTTATAAATAGCTTATCCATATGCAAATGAGCACCTCCGACAGCCTGGAAACTGGCTGGTCTCTGATCGCTTCCTTTTAAGCAAACACACTTTATAAAACACAAAACAAAACTGGGGGCTTTTTTTCAGGACAGAAATGAAGGGACTTCCCGGGCTTTGCAAAGGGATCCTAGCTTTCCTGGAAGACAGGGGTCCGGGCTCCCAGGCGGAGTGTACCCCGGTGCCCTCCCGTCTCTCTCTGGCCTGCCGCTAACTCCCAGGGGGCTTGGTTTTTAATCACTGGTGAACCCAAGTGCCGGCTACCGTGCCTGCCCCGAGGTGGTGTCCGGTAGTGTGGTTCCTGGAGGACCCGTCCTCTGGGGAAGCCTCCTCAGTTGCTTCTTATGTACGATCTTTCTTCAGACCTTGAGTAAAGCTTACAGGACCTCAGTTGGAAAGACCCTCAACTGTGATCAATTATCCTCTTCCCTCTTTTTCCAGTTGGGGAGACAAGCACCGAGAGACCAGGCAGTGTGGCCCAACTACAAAGCAGGTCCCAGGCTGAAGCAGAGGTGGCACCTGGGTCTCCCCTGAGTCCAGGCTGTCTCCCAACGTCAGGGGGGGCTCCAGCTCCAGTCTGAGAGGCAACGCATTCAGAAGAGCCCTGGCCGTGAGCAGGTCCTCAGAGAGCACCTTTGGCTACACATCTCCATTTTATAAAGAAACTGAGGCTCCCAGAGACCCCATGTAATACTTACAGGGGGCTTTTCCCAGGCTCTTAGGCATTAATAAGCAGCCTAGGAGTTAGGGCCAGGCACCCCATCACCACCTTTGGTCCTCTTGGGAGCCACAGGGCTTGGGGCTGCTGTTTCTGGCAAGGCCTCATTGCCTTGGAGGCAGTGACGGTGAACCTCTGGGGCAGGGCAGTTGCCTCTGTGGGGTTCTAATTCCTCATTCACCTGCCCCCAACACATTGCAGGCAGTTTCTGGGCCTCCCAGGGGGGCCATTGCCACACCACTGCCATTGTCTCCCTGAAACCCTCCGCTTTGCTCCTATCCCTGGGCTCCCAGAGCAACTCTTCACAAGCCCACAGTCACCTCCCCACCCACTAACTTCCTTCTTGATTTCGTGACTGTGGCCTTGCCTTCTGCCTTAACGGGAGAAGAAATAATACCTCGTTGAGTAGTAACAATAACCTATAAGCTGGAAGAACTGGAGAAGGAAGGAGATGGAGAGGAATGTGTCCTGAGGGGCCAGGGGGAAGCAGAACATTTGGGGCTTGGGAGGGTGAGCCCCAAAGTCAGATTGGACTGTAACTGCTGCCCCTCTTTTAACCAACTATGTGGGGCCTGAAAGTCATACCACCTTCACAGACGGTTTCCTTGTCTGGAAAAATGGAACAACAGAGCCATTAAGTTGTATGATTATGAGACCTAACGCATTTGGATCACTGCTATAACTATTCTAAACACTTTACATCCACACACTCTTTTGATCTGCACTGCAAACCTGCGAGATATGTATCATTTCCCCATTTTACAGATCAGGAAAATGAGACACAGAGGTTAAGATAGTTGCTCAAGAGATGCCTGGGTGGTTCTGCAGTTGGGCGACTGCCTTAGGCTTTGGTTGTGATCTGGGGATCTGGGATCGAGACCCGCATCGGGCTCCTGAGAAGCTCCTGCTTCTCCCTCTGCCTGTGTCTCTACCTCTCTCTCTGTCTCTCATGAATAAATAAATAAATCTTAAAAAACAAATACTTGCTAATACTTGCCACACAGCTAATAGGCATTCTTCCAATAGATATCACAGTCCTGGCATATGTGAGAACTCAATAAATATTGTCATTTCTGTTACTTAGACTCAATTTTCCCTGTGCTAGTCCAAAAGCAGAATGAGGCCCACTGGGGGGAATCAAGGGGACAAGTTATGTGCCAGAGAGAGTGAATGGAGCAGGAATGTAGGGGCAAGGGCTACCTCCCATACTATTTTTTTAAAAGACTTATTTATTTTAGAGAACAAGTCGGGGGAAAGCCAGGAGCGGGGAGCAGGAGACAGAGAGAATCTCAAGCAGACTCCACGCTGAGCATGAGTCTGAGACTGTGACCTGAGCTGAAATCAAGAGTCGGATGCCTAACCGACTGAGCCACCCAGGCACCTCTGCCTGTGGTACTTCTGATGGAAACCTTAAGGCCCATCCCTATGCAACCATTTACATCCAAGATTTACATAAGAGCCAAGAAATATACTGGGAAAGGACTTGAATTTAGAACCATATACAATCCTTTAATATGGGTGCTAGGGCCCCATTGGACAACAGGCCCCAGGTGACAGCTCATCCAAAGGGTGATAATGGCTGAGATGGAGGGCGAACCCAGCCAGGTCAGAGTCCCTGCAGGAAAGTGGGGTATGGCCCTGCAACTGGAGGGGCTGGTCATCCTGGGAACACACGTTTGCAGGGAGGAAACCATCACAGATTGAGTCACTTTTACATGCATACTCTGAAGCCACCAAGCTGTGGGACCTCTAACTGGGCATGGCATGGAGGAGAGGCAGCCCCTCACTTTGAAAGGGGGACCCTGAAGACATGGGCTTCATGTGCTATGTGACTGACAGTAGAGGCAGCAGCAAACGCCTTGTACAATGAGCTTCCAGGTGGTGGCGAAGGCAATAGCAGTGAAAGCTTGGCCAGGATTCTGGCTCAGTTGGCTGCCCCTGTGAGCATGAATCATAGAAGCTACTTCTGGTAATCACCCAAAACACTCGGGGAAAGAAGGCCTACAGAGACCTGAGCTGGGGTTGGAACCCTGGAGGGTCAGTTGTTTTGCTAATGCCTGAGACACACAGGTCACATAAGGATGGACTTGCTAACTTCAGAGGGTCTAACAACAAACCAAGCAGGCTAGAGTGGGAATGAGCTCCCCATCCCTGTGAGGATGCAAGTCTCTAAATCCCTGCCTGCCAGGGATATTGCAGAAAGTCTGTGTCCTATCCTGAGAGGGGTGCGATGAGCCTTCCTGATTCATCTTTCTTTTTCTTCTTTGCTGCCTCCTCTCTTTTCCCCTTCCTGCTCAGATACGCCCAATTTCCACCTAATGCTCTTCTGTCCCAAGGTTCATTGCTCACACATCGTTGGGCACATGTAGGTCCTTGGAGCACAAAAAGATGATGGTAAAGATGAGCTAACACTTACATAGGGATGGCGTGTGCCACAACTTTGCAGATTAACCAGGTATTGCTATCCCCATTTTACAGCTGGCAAAGCTGAGGCCCAGCAAGGCTATTTTGCTCGGCATCACATTATCGGGAAATGGTGGTATCAGGCGGCTTACCCCAGGTCCACAGGCTGAGCCCCCATTCTGTGCTGCCTCCCACCACATAGGCCACTACACCCATGGTTTCTTTCATGGCTGGGCCCAGCCTGGAGGCGGGGCCATCAGGAATACCATCTTGGGCACAAGAAGGACCCTGCTGTCCTGACTAGACGGCCCCCTCCTATTGGACACAGGGTCCGTGGCCCTCTGTAAGATGGGTCAGGGGGGACAGTGGGTCAGAGAGGAGTGTCTCAGTAAGATGGGTCCCAACCTTTCTTGAGGGAACAGAAGCCAAACCCAAGCCACCAGCCCAGAGGGCGTCAGAGCCGTACCTGGGCACCTGCCCTGTCAGGGCTCTGGGAGCCTGTTTCCGCCTGGGCTGTGCTTTCTGCTGCCGTCTGCAGGACTCCTCAGGGTACACTGAGCCAGGGGCCTTGCTGGGGCCAGTGATGAGAGCCAAAGTTGAGGAAACAGATGGCCTGTCACTCTGCAAGCCTGGAAGGGATGAGTGCCCAGGCCCTTGAGGGACACCCTCCAGAGTGGGGGTGGAGTCCTGGGGCAGGCCCCGGACAAAGGGAGAAAACAAGGGGAGAGGAGAGAGGCCTGGGCACCCAGGCGCCCTCCAGATCAGAGCTCAGAGGCTGCATGCTTCGCTCACTCCTGGGCCTGCCCCCACTGAGTCTGGGAGTCATGCTTCCTAACTGGCCTCTCTGCTCCCCCCTCCTACTGAATGTCCCCACCACCCATGGCCCCATCCTCTCTGCTATTCCAGACTGATTCCAGAATACCATGGTACCCGCGCCTTGTCCCTGGTAACAGCCTTCTGGAGGCTTCTTAGCACCAGAGGACAGAGCCCAACACTCCCAGCCTTGGGAGATATGGTTTCATCTCCCACCACACACCCTCTTGCTGCCTGGGCCCCAATAACCACGCAGCCTTACCATCCCCCAAAGGCACCCCAATTACAAACTCAGGCAGTGTCCTCAGCTTTGAATACCCTTCCATGCTCTTCTCCTCCACAGGTCATTGTATTACTCCTTCAAAGCTGCAGTCCATGGCCCCGTCTTCCCTGCAGCCCATTGCAGTCCCCTTTCTTCCTCCCTTGAGCAACCAGGCAACACATATAAATACAGCAGCACCCCCCTTGACAGCGTTAACTCTGTGCCCACACTATTGCAAGAGCTTTACACCTTTCACCCTTATGATGTGTGAGGTACGTACTGTGTCACCCCATTTCACTGACTAGAAGACTGAGTGCCGATAGGTTAAGAAACATGCCCGGGATCCCATAGCTAGTAAGGACTAGAGCTGGTATTCAAACCTCGACAGTCTGGTTCCAGAGTCTTAACCATTATTTTATTCTCACAGGTTTGTGGGTCAGTCATAGGCTTTGTTTCCTTCCAGGGTATGGACAGGAGTGCTCAGGCCGTAGGTCCACATTACTGCCTACCCCTTTGGCTTGGAGTCAAATCCCACAGCTGGCTGAGGCCTCTGGGGTTAGGGGCCTCTGCTCCTTCTCACCTAGCACCTGGCTTGTCACATCTCCCATATACCTCTGGGCTGCCTGGTTGGACATGATAACCTCCCTAATCAGCTCAGGATCCACAGGAAAAGGGCCCATCTGGAGTCCTGCCCCTCCGAATCCCTCACTGCCCCACCTCCACCCTCCACCACAATTGGCTTCAGAGATGGGTGAGGGTAGAGCTGCAGGACTCTAGGCACCTCCAGAGCTTTCCTAAGAGAACCCGCAGAGTCCAAATTAAAATTGTCCTGCTAGCATCCAAATTCCAGCTGTTGACAATCCCAACCTTCTAATCTTAACATCACTTAGAAAGTTCTGGTCTGGGCAGCCCCGGTGGCTCAGCGGTTTAGTACTGCCTTCAGCCCAGGGCGTGATCCTGGGGTCCCGGGATTGAGTCCCACGTCAGGCTCCCTGCGTGGAGCCTGCTTCTCTCTGCCTGTGTCTCTGCCTCTCTCTCTGTGTGTGTCTCTCATGAATAAGTAAATAAAAATCTTTAAAAAAAAAAAAAAAGAAAGTTCTGGTCTATATTAGTCATAAGACTACTGTGTCTGTGTTAGCACTATTACAGGCTGGCAACTCTTATGCAAACAGAAGACAATGTGCCAGGGGCCTGGCACAGAAAGAAGCTGCTAAACTTTCTTCTCTCTTTCTTTCTTTCTTTCTTTCTTTCTTTCTTTCTTTCTTTCTTTCTTTCTTTCTTCTTCTTTCTTTCTTTCTTTCTTTTTTTCTTCCTTCCTTCCTTCCTTCCTTCCTTCCTCCTTCCTTCCTTCCTTCCTTCCTTCCTTCCTTCCTCCTCCTTCCACAAATATGTTTTGAACACTTAATGGAGCAAATGCTGGATGCTGGGAAAATGTTGAAAGACACAATACTGATCTTCATAGAGTTAACAGTCTAGTGAGAGAGATGGCCCAGCAAACCCATCTGTGGACTGTGAGCATGGGCAGAGGGTGACCCAGCGAGTTGGGGACACAGTCCCTGCTGGGAGGGCTCATGTGTGTGTGACAGGCAGGGATGGCCAGGAAGGGCCTGTGGGTCAGGCTGAGCAGCCAGGGCTGAAGGCTCTATATGAGGTGTGTCGCAATGAGAGGGACCTCTGGCAGGTGAGGAAGAGGGTGAGACCGGAGCAGGTAGACAAAGAGGACGCCTCAGATGGTCAGGGGCGAGGTGACAGGAGCTGGCCTAGGAGAGTGGCAGTGGGGATGGAGATCAATGATGTCTCAGAGATACTTAGTAGGTCACAGTTAATCACAGTGTCTGAGTATGGAGTGACAACTGTCCTAGGTGCTGGATCTCTGTGCTTGACATCATTATTTCCATCATTACAGGAATCCTCCCAGGCAGGTCCTGTTGGCCACATCTGGGCGGAAAGCAGGTGGTGCCCTGGAACTGAGCACTGTGACAATAGCTTAACCTGATGGCTGTTTTCTGAGCAGGGGAACAGGGTCTGAAGAATGGTGTGTCCCCTAAGCTTGTAGCTGTGACCACCCCAGGCCAGAAAGGAGACAGAGAGGGAGAGGAGAGCAGTGAGGTGGCACCCAGGAGGTGTTGGGCTTCAGCTAAAGGATACAGTGAGCCTGTGGTGACCCTGTAGGGACTGGAGTAGGAGGAGAATGGTGAGGACATGAAGGTAGTCCATGCAGCCAGGGGCCGAGACACAGGGCTGGGGAGCATGGGGGGGTGGGGCTGGAGGGTCCAGCCCAGGGTGGGCCAGAGTGCAGGTGAGGAGGAGGAGTCAAGGGTGACACAGGTCTGGTGGCAGCGTTGGTGGCAGCTGGTGGCATGATGCTCTGAGATAGAGACAAGGGAGGGCAGGACACCAGTGAGGGAAGGCCCCTGCTTCCGCCTTGAGGGCTCCCCATGTGGCCAGCACTGGCTCCGTGCCCTGGGGGATGTGCCTCATCTTGTCCTTTATTTATTTCTTAAAGGACTTAACCAGCTCCGTGAAATGGCCTCCTCGGGTTCCCCTATCCCAGCTGCCATCTTCCTTGCCGCCACAACTCTAGGCCAGGCACACGGCCCCTTGGAGAACCTTCCCCCATGCGGGGCAGCACTTTAGGGAACCTGAGCTATTTGGGTCAGCCAGGGACAGGCCGGGTGCACAGAACCGAGTTAAGCAAGCACAAAACTGCAGGACGTTATACATTCAGATGTGCAAAATCACAGGCCTTTCGTTTTCTGTCATCCATCTCACCTTGTTGTGCAGCCCGAACTCCCACAGACGATGAGGAGAGGAGGGTGGGGCATCCTTTGGCTTCCCAGTTAAAGATACCCCAGCCTTGTCCAGCTTGAAAGTCTCTTCAGGTTAATTCAATGATTTTTTTTTCATAAATCCTCAGTTTTCCAGGATGAAGCCATCATGACGGTCTCTCTCCTCTTTCATGGACCTACTTCCTTCCTCCCAAGATGGCTGCTGGCTGCAGAGGGCCACTGGCAGCCCTCACGGTGGCATCGGGTCCCCGTGCTACAGAAGATGGATGCCACAGCTCAGGCAAGCGAGCAAAGGTGCCTGTCCTCTGCCTTTTTGTTCTACTCAGGCCCTAACACATTCAAAGATGCTCGCCCACGTTGGTGAGGGCAGGCTTCTTCTCAGTCCACCAATTCAAACCCTTCCTCTTCTGGAAACACCCTCACAGACACACCCAGAGTAATGTTTTACCTGCCTTCTGGACATCCATCAGCTCAGTCAAGGTGACCCATAAAATGAACCATCACATGGGCCTTGGCCCAGCAGGGGCTGGAGTATGAAAGCCCAGCTCCCCTGACCTGGGTCAGGACAACCAGAAGCAGCCTTTCACCCCAGAGTTCCCCCCACCCCCGCCCACAGACTGGACTGACACTGCCCTTTGGGGAATTGACACTGAAATTCTAGGCCTCATCCCCTGACACACCAGGTTTCCCCTTCCCCCTGCCACTCCTTACAGGCTTCTTCTGGAAGCACCTCCTTAATAAACCATGTGAGCACACATCCTCATCCCGGGGGCTGCTGCCAAGAGCCCAGCCCTGAGGCGCCAGGTGCTCCACTCAAGCAGGTTAAGAGTGTCAGCTCTGCTGAGCGCCTGCCCTGTGCATGGCACTTCACATGCCTTGTCTCACTTAATCCTCAGATCCGAACTGCCAGAGAGGACACATTATTATTCCCACTTTACAGATGAGGACACCAAGGGTTACAGCGGTTCATTTGACTCACTGAAGTCCTTCCAGCAGGTAAGTGGGATTTGGATCCAGGACTGTGCCACCCTCCCAATGCCCACCCTACCCCAGGATGTACAATGAGTGAATAGGGCCCCAGATTTCCTATGGCAAGAGGCCAGGGAGTATGGGGGAAGAACAAAATCCTTTTAGGAGAAATCATGGAAAGAGCTCAAAGTGGGAATATGTGTAGAGAAGCAAACCCCTACCTGGGATTAGGACATGGGACTGGGAATGGGCTGGGCTGAGCCAGCCCACAGGCATGTGCACCTGCCACAGTGATGCACACATACCGGGGAAGCCCGGGGGGGGTTACAGCTCACATCTCACCGTCTTCCTGCGGGGGACTCTGGTCTGCCCCATGCTGCTCTCCCGGCTATAAACACCTTATCTTATACCATAAGACTCCCAGCATGCTCCAGCCTTTAGGAAGAATGGAATAGGCCCATGTGGGATGCTGAGAGCAGGAGTGATCTGGTCACGGAGGGTCATGAATCAAGCTGGGAGACACAACCATTAAGTGACAAGTTTTGATATCAATTCAGGGATCACCCTGTTCTAGTTACTGATGGGGGAGCTGGGGGGGTGGGCAATGGGCCTCAGCTGGACGGTGTGGGAGGGTGTTGGGGGTGTCAGTAGGGGAGGGCAGACAGGAGCAGCATCTGGGACCTGTCACAGAGCAGCTTTTGCCTAAGTCCTGGGAGGCTGCAGAGAGTGGCCTTTTAAGTCGAGTGTGGCCAACCAGGAGTCCAGACTTCCCCTTCCTGAGATCTGGAGCCAAACTTCACTTGAGCTGGGGACAGGATTTGCAGCTAAATGGCAGGTGTGGGCTGGTGGTCATGGCTGTGTGCAGGAAAGGAGAGAGAAGAGGAAGCCCAAGAATCACTGTGCTTTGGAGATGGCACACACTGCCCACAATGGCAGCAGTATAAGTGACTGAGGACCCTCAGTTTCAGGGCTTATGGGCTACTACCCAGCCCCCCTTTGTTCAAGAAATAGTTGAGATGGAGGAAGGGTTGGTACAAGGGAAGGAGAGACAGGACACTAGACTGGAAACCAGAGACGGAATCCCTGGGTGTTCCCCAAGGGGAGCTGGACTGGACCCTGGGTTGACATGCCTGGTCTATCCTCTGTCTGGGCCCCCCAGATACTGACAAGTAAATAAGGATTTCTCGGATAAGGAACCCCCACAGTCCTGATGCACCATGTAACCCCCAACTGTACCCTCCATCTGGGACAAAATACCATCCCCCTGAAACCAAACTCCAATTCTATCCCTGGACCCTGAGCACTCTCCTAAACTCAGATTGCAAGTCTCGCTTGACCCCCGAACTTAAATCCAGGCTTCCCTCAAACCTACCCTGACTGACCCCAGACTGCACTGTCAATCCCCCTCTCACCTTACCTCTACCGTTTTTTTTTTTTTTTTAAGATTTTATTTATTCATTCATGAGAGACACACACACACGCACGCAGAGGCAGAGACGCAGGCAGAGGGAGACGCAGGCTCCATGCAGGGACCCCGAAGCGGGACTCGATCCTGGGTCTCCAGGATCACACCCTAAGCTGAAGGCAGAAGGCTTAACTGCTGAGCCACCCAGGTGTCCCTACCGCTACCTTTAACGCCTGCTGTGACCCTGCCACCTTGGCTGTGACCGGGCAGCATGACCTGTGTTGTGTGTTCAGGGCCACAGCTCTGTTCATTCAGAAGAACTCTGCTGGCCCCCTGGTGGCTGCAGCCCTCTGCCCACCTTGCTCTGAGGGTCAGGGGGGACCTCTTAGAGCGCTGGGCTCTGCATGGCTCTCGCCATCGAGTGGTGACAGATGGGCTCTGGTGTTATCAGCACCATGGGAGGGGACTCACCGACCTCCCTGCCTGTCACTTTACTATGATTTCTGAGGCCCAGTAAGCTGATTCCACCTCACAATACCATTTGACTCCATCCCTGTCTCTGAAGGCTTCCTTGGGGCCAGGACCCAGAAGAGATGGCCCGCGAGTGTGATTATTTCCAGACACTGAGAGGCACCATGCTTCAGCAGTCACACATTCTGTTGGCCTCCGAGACAGGCGCCACACTGGGCCCCCTCTGCTCTGGCCTTGGCACCCACTGCTGGCTCATCTGAGGCCTGATGCCACCAGGAGCACCTCCCTGGGGCCTGAAGGAGGCAGGTAGGGCAAATGCCACCAGGGCTCCCCGCCAAGCTGTGCCTTCAGCCGCTCTGGAAGACGACAGAAATCCTAAAACTCCAGAGGTGCTTGGGCAGGAAGGATGTAAGCAGGGCCTTGACCTTGACCATTGGCAACCGTCCCAACAGACTGAACACGAGCTGCCTCATGCTGTCGCTGGACCCCATGGGCAGGGACCCCACGGGCAGGGGCCAGGCTGGCGGGTGGCTGCTGGCTGAGCCGCCGCAGAGCAGAGCACTGGGGAGAAGTGGTTCAGGAAAAGCCTGCAGGTAACCAGGAGGGAGGCTGTGGCTGGAGCCTGGCAGGATTACCCCCAGGGAACTGCAACTGTGAAGGCATGGCCCACCCAGAAGACTGATTTAACCACCAGCCGAGCCCTAGGGTCTGAGCCCCAGGCCAAGAGGAGAAGCAGAAGCATTTCCAGACCTGGAACCTCGTCCAGCGGTGCAGCCCTGAGATTGGAGGCGGAGGGGGGGGGGGTGAGTCCCCAGCCTCAAGAGGCTCTCCCCAGGCCTGGGGCTCCAGCCTGGCACAAGGAGAGAAGAGTAGGGTATTGATGGGAAAATTTAATCTCAACATAAGAACAACTTTCTAACCATCGCGGCATCTGACTTAAAAAAGAAAATCTAAGAAGACATCACATCAACGCTCTGATTATTGTGGGCTGAGAAGACTGCCTGTAAAACCTCCCTGGTAATTAAGTAGAATGACTCCATTTTGCCACATAAGTATGGTTATTGCTCCTGGGTGGCTGCAATGAATATAAAAGCAGCTTAAGGAAGCCATCATCAAGGCGTAATGAGTTTTAAAATATTAATTAATATGTTAATAATCATTCTAGGTTGAGGGGGAGATTGTGGTACCATCAGAAAAGGTTTCTGCTAGGGACCCAGGAGCTCCCGCATCCTGCCCCGCACACCCCTCTTCCCGGAGGGCTTCCTGAGGGAGCAGAAGCAGAATGGAAGTCAGAGCCCCGCTTTGTTAATAGCTCTGTGAGGCCTCCCGCCCCAGCGCAGTGCTCTGAGCACCTGTTCTGGAGCACGATGGAACATGGACCATCAGCGCAAGGTCCTCCGAGGGGTCCATCAATTCCCCCTAAGTAAATGTGGCATCAGCACCTCAGGAGGGCCTGTGGAGTGAGAAGGATGCCCCAGGAGAGGCCCTGGTCCACCTCCCTCCTGGGACATGGAACCAGAAGGGATGAGTGGAGAGGGTGGATTCAGGGCTCATGCCCTGCCTGGGTTAGCAAGATGCCACGAACCTGAGTGGGGCCCACTAGGGTCCCGGGGATGCCTTAGGTTCTGACCAAGCAGGTGGGCAAAGCCCTCCTTTGGAAGGAGCTAGGAGGACAGTGCTCAGAGGAAGGTCTGGCCTGGGAAGAGAGAAAGGGGAGTAAGCACCTCCTTCTCCAGCCACCTAGTGTTTGTTCTCTTTCTGGTCTGCCTAGCAGGGTCAGGGCTGCCTCCACGGGGGGACAATCTGCAGCCCATCCCATAGATGCAGCCTATTCCTAGCTAGTTTGGCTCATCCATCAATACCTCCTGGAAAGCAGCCCTGTCCCCCACCCCCCCCCCCCCCCAAGGCCTCTGAATAGGTTAGAACTAGCCTTTAAGTGGCTAAACCACGGCTGGCCTACACACTTAGGCCCAAAATTCACCCTCCCTTCCATTTCCCCACCCTCAGTTATAACCAGGCACACTCACCAGCTAGTTCATCCGAGGACCACATAAGGAGTGCCACAGACAGCACAGGCCCAGGCAGCAATAGAAAAATCCCCCGAGTCTGAACCTCACACCCTGCTCCCATCATTAAGTTCGTAGAGAGAAATTAATGCCCCAAATGAAATCCCTTTCCATATGCTACTCCATGTCCAGAATTCTCCTTTCCCTGTTGCTTTTTGGCTGTCTCAGACAGAAGGGGCCTTCCTGGAGGCCTCTGTGGCAGCAGGTGGGGATGTGGGGGGGAGGGGGTGGACCTAGGGTACTACTACTTCTTTATCCTTGTAGCCTGGACCAGATTCCTCTGGAGTGGTTTTCAAGTTTCATACAGCTAATTTGAGCTCTCATCTGTGCCATTTTCCTTAAGACTCCAAATAAAACAGCCACAGCGCTACATCCAGGCCATTTGGAACCCAAATGTGGCCACTTCAGCAATAAGTAACATTTCTAAACCAAGTGAAGTTCCGACATTTCTATGGGCAGCCAGAGACCACAGCCGGATGTTGTAGCCCTGGGCTAGGGAGTGAAAGGGCGAGGGTCAGGTTTCAACTCCACTGAGACCCTGTGTGACCTTAAGCAAATCAACTCCCCACTGTGAGCCTCAGTTTTCTCCCTTCTGCAGAATGGGTATGATGGTCCTGCCCTGCTTGTTTCCCAGAACTGTGGGGATAAATGGAGAAGAAGCACTTTATAAGCTGTAGCTTGAGATGCCAAGGTGAGAGTGGTCTGTAACTGCGTCCCGCTCCCTTCCTTGCCTTCCTCCACGTGGATCGGCTCCACGGACAAGGCGGACAAGGCGCACCAGTGAGGAAAACCCCATGCCAGGCCCAGCATGAGCTCTACGCCCTCCCCAGTGGACAATTTGCCTACCCCTGCCCCATCCTTCCTCCCCAAATAGAAGAGCCCAAGGCGCAGGCCTCAGGGTACCCTATGTGTCCAGGTCTGAACTCAGGCACAGAGCACAGGCCCCGGGGGGGTGTGCAGTCCTACCCGGCTCAGCACAGGTTGCGGGAACATTCCCTCCCAGCAATCTGCCTGGGGGTGCGAAGAGAGTCCAGAATGCTGTGAACGCGGGGCTGCCAACTTCTGTCCAGATGGTCTCAAACTTGCTGGGACAAAAGGCTGAGGAGCAGCAGCGGGCGGGAAGCAGGGGAGCGCCGAGCAAGCCCCCGCCCTTCAGTTAGGCGCCCATGAGCGGGGAGGGGGCCAGGTGGGTGCCGGCTGGGCGCCGCCCCGTGGCCACAGCCTCGCTCCTCTAATTGGAAGCCGGCCTGGCAGGGCTGGGCGCGGGCGTCACGCCGAGCGAGGAGCGAGCCGGCACAGCCTGACCGCTTCTGTTTCTGATCTGTTCTTGCAGGTTTTTCCAAAGCCGCTGTGAGCTGCCCAGCTCCCGGGAGGAGGGGACAGCGGGTCTAAGCAGTGGCTGCCACCTGCTAATTGCAGCTTCTGATGCTTGAATGGGGCAGTGGAGGCAGGTGGGAAGGGGGCGCAGGTGGGA
Source organism: Canis lupus familiaris (assembly GCF_011100685.1). Lineage (NCBI taxonomy): Eukaryota > Metazoa > Chordata > Mammalia > Carnivora > Canidae > Canis > Canis lupus. The sequence goes on from NW_023330966.1 coordinate 29,819, forward strand.
AGGGGGGCAGGTGGAAGGCGGGGCACTTCTCGCCCCAGCCCCTCCCCGCACTGCCCCCACTGGGCGTGCTTCACTGCTCTGAGGCCCTGAAGGGTGGCGCTGGGGGAGAAGATTCCGGAAGGTTTCCTGCAGGGACTGGGAAAGCCACTGGCACCTTGGCATGGGGCGGCGCATGACAACGGAGGCTAATACTCCACATCTGACTACTGAACACGGACGTGTGGCTGGCATGACTGAGGAGCTCAGCGTGTCATTTAATTGTAGTTCATATACATAGCACACGTAAGGGAAGCACAGATTCAGATGGAAGTGAGGCAAGCGTTACCCAGAGTGCCCCCAGGTCTCTGAGAGGAACCTGAGGAATGACATGACTCCCCTGATCCTGTTCCCTCACTCACCCAAACAGGCCTCCCTCCCCTCCTCCCCACATCGGGCCTGTGTCCTGGGAGCCCCAAGCCCCATATGCCTGGGCTTCCAGGAGCAGAGCCTTTGGGGCTGGAGTTCAAATCACCCCTGCTCTGGCCACTTACCAATAAGCCATGAGCTTTCCCGAACCTCCATTTCCTCATCTGTAAAACAGGGGGGAATACATACTACTACTCTCTTCTGGGGCCTTCTGTGCGGCCTTCTGTGAGGCGCTGAGGCCCGCCCCTGGCCCGCGGGAAGCGCTGGGGAAGCGGAGGATTTTGTTGCTGCTGCAGTCATCACCACTGCCCTCGCTTAGCCTGTGGTTAGCAGCGCTAGGTGTGGACCGAGGGCTGACAAACTGTCTCTGGAAGGAGGCTGCGACCTGAAAACGCAGTCTAAGTCTGGAGCTTCTCAAGTGACGATAAAGGCGCAGCAGAGAAATCGCACAAGGCCCTACCCAAGCGTGGTGGGGCGCGGGATGCAATAATACATGTTGCTAGCTGAGGAAATGGGTCCTCTCAGAGTAGGGATCAGACCTAAGAATCCCGCCCATCGGGTGGGGGCCAGGGCTGGGTACGCACATGATGGCTGGGATCTGTCATAGTTCGTTATGGGAAAGTCAGGCACGAAGCTCAGCCCAGGGGAGCAGAGGCAGGACAATCATCCCGAAGCTCCCACGGCCACCGTTGACCATGGGCCTGGTCCTTTCCTGCCCACAGCTGAGGGGGGGGGGTGGTGGACAGTAACTGGGGAGGTGGAGGAGTGGGGACCCCTCTGAGCTGCTCAAAGTAAATGACGATGTTGAGGTGCTTGCACTAGGGTGGAAGGACAGACACAGGGCCAGCTATCCTGTCCTGCTGGTCATGGGCAAGGTTCCTGAGAGCGGGGTGAAAGGCGGTGGCGGTGGCAGGTTTTAGGCAGAGAGGTTTGCAGGAGACCCATGGCAGGGCCGCTGGCCTTATAGCTGGGGAGAGCCGATGAGGAGTAGGGGAATACCCAGAAATCACCAGCTTCTACAAGGCCCTGAGGCCCAGGGTGACCTGGAAGTCCCCTACTTCCCCTGCTACTCTCTCCTGGCTCAGGGAAAGAACAACATGGTCTATCAGATGGCTGGACTGTGACCCACCCTTCTGGCCGCTGTCACTGGAGACCGAGGCCCACGTTGGAGCTGGAGTGCCTGACAACCTGCCACCCCAGGGGAGCACTTCTGCAGAGCCCGCGGCCAGGACCCTAAGCCCCCCAGGGGGAGGAAGCTGTCCCCGAACGGGAGGCACCCATCCAGCAGGACAGCATTGAACAAAATACATCAAGGAGGTCGGAGTTGGGGTGCGTGGGGCAGTGACTACTCCCTCCCTCCCCCCTCACCGTCCCCACCACCCGGCCCCTCCTGAGAGCGGGGCTGTCATCAGACTCATGGCTCCCAAGTTCTGAAATAAACTCTGCTCCAAGTAATACAGCTCTTCAAGTTTCCCGTCTCTCTGTTTAAAGAATTCGTCCTCTCGCCCTCAATGCCCCCATCAGCTCCCTAATTAGCAGCGCGCGGCGCGATTACAATTCTCCGCAGCTCGCTGGTCGGCCCCCCCTAATGAGTGTTGTGGACAGGCTGGGAGCCAAGGCCCGCCACCGCGGCCCCGCCGAGCCAGGAGTCACGGCCCAGGAGTGCGAGCTGTCAGCTCCGTGATGGGGCTGGAGCTGGTCGCAGCCCCGCGGGCCTCCAGGAGGAAAGGCCTTGAAATATAAATGAAGATGAATATTCATATTTGGTTCAATAAGTGCCAACTATTAATATACATGTCTGTCGGGAAGAGGAGGCAGCGCCGAGCCAATTCTGCAGGGCATAATTGGGCTCCTAATTCACAATTAGCCTCGAGCTCCAGGCCTCTGCACAGCCAGACCCGGGCCTGGACCATGAGAGGGGGTAGGGGACGGCCCGCAGGGAAGGCCCCGCACATCTCAGGGTGCATCTGCCCTGAGACCCTTCCCCACCAGGAGAGGGCCAGGGAGAGGCGAGGGGCCGCAGTCCCCTCCAGGAAGCCCACAGGAATCACGGGGACCCATATCCTTCAGGGAGATCCCCAAGTCACATCGGAACCACCCACACGGGGCCTATCTGGGGCTTGGGTTCAGACGGCTCACGTGCAGTCTGTCAACAAACTTCATGCCACGAGATGTCTAGAGATACAGGGGATTGAAGCCAGAGAAGTGTAGGGACTCTGGCCTGCCTGGTGGCTCTCTACCCGAAGGCTGGCTTCCTAGGGCCCAGCCTCTGCGGCGGGAGGGACTCCAGCCCCTGCTCCAACCGGGCTCCTGGGGTCACTCGGCCTCTCTTCTGAGCCCTCCCTTGCCTCCCCGGACTCTGCCCAGATATCGTCCATTATGACGCCGCTGCCACCAGACCTTCTCCATACCCTAAAAATCACGGACTGCCTGCCAGCAGCTGTAGGGCCATGCTGAGCACAGGCCCCTCCTGCTGTGCACTCTCATCTCAGAAACACGGGGAAAGACTTTAGGATTCAGAGACCAGGAGCCATAGCCCGGGGGTGGGGTGGGCACGTCTGGGCCTTGGCAATGAGCACACACCCAGGACACCTATATAGACTCCCTTTGAGCCAAAAGGGGCACCAGGAGGTCACTGGCTCAGTCCTCAGTCCTAGGTCTGCCCCAGCCAGGGGCAGGAGCCAGCATCTGCCACTGGGCAGAGGGGCTGCCTCTGCCCTCCAGCCAAGGCCCAAACCTGTCAGGACCTTGATGGCTCCAGTGGGGGGTGGGAAGTGGTCTGAGGGATGCTGAACAATGCCTGGAGGATGAAAGGGTGGACTGGAGGCTTGTCCAGGTACACTTCTGCTTGAGCAGTGGCCAGGAGCTGGGGGGACAGGGAGGGGAAGGCAGGAACTGGGACAAGGCAGTGGGCCAGTCCCCCCAGAAGGCCTGGTGCGTCCTGAGCCTCGGTCATCGCATCCTCTTAACAGCATGTGAGGCTCTCTCCATTTCACAGAGGAGAAGGCTGAGGCCCAGAGAGGTTAAGTAGAGGGAATAGAGAGGGAGGCTGAGCACAAAGCCACTCCCCGATCTGCTGGGGAGCACCCAGGGTCTGCAAAATGGCACTGCCCCGTGGAACCTACAGGAAAGGGGGTGGCTTCCCATCACAGGCAAGGGAGAAGGATCATAGGAAGGTTTCCACTCTTTTTCTTCCTCTTCATCTCCCACCCCCCATCCTCCCCCTTCTTTTCATAGCAATTTTGTCTAAAGGCCACTAGGTGGGGCCAGACAAGGTCAGGGGAAGTCTCGGTGGCCCAGAGCAGGGGTGGGATGAACGGGACTCCCAGGAGGAAGGGGGGCTGCCACACGGGTCAGAACGTGGGGTGTGGGGCGCCTGGGTGGCTCAGCGGCTTAGTGCCTGCCTTCGGCTCAGGGTGTAATCCTGGGGTCCCGGGATCGAGTCCCACATTGGGCTCCCTGATTGGAGCCTGCTTCTCCCTCTGCCCATGTCTCTGCCTCTGTGTGTGTGTGTGTGTCTCTCGTGAATAAATAAATAAAAATCTTTTAAAAAAGTAACATGGGGTGGCAGAGGGGGCTGCCTGCATACAGGGGGGCTGACTGGGAAAAGGGAGGTAAAAATTAGAAAAAGGGGTGAACTGGAACGAACCCTGGGATCGAATTGGAAGGATCAATGTGAATTTGCAGTTTTCAATAGAGACAGAGATGGAATCATCCACCTAAGTGAAGCACCGCTTCTTAGAGAAACGGCTGATTCCAGGGTGGGGGCGGGTTCCAAAGTACAGGGTGAACCTGGGGCACCCGGTTGGGCCAAAAAGCAAACGTGTGCTCAGATCGTGACTATAGCAACAGGAGTGAGAAGCCAGCTTGGAGGGGCTCCCACTGGCCAAATCTGGGGCAATCAGAACATCAAAATAAATAATGATAGTAGCAGTTTATAACCCATTGAATAAAATAGGAAACCATGAATCCATACTGACATAAATGAATAAATTGGAAACTTAATGAGGAATGGGATATTTACATAGTCTCAGAGTACCTTCCCACACAGTTATTAATTATAAAGGGAAAAAGCAGTCATGTTACGGTGGAGGAGCCTGGCAGACGGCATCTTCAGCAAGGGACCCGAGTGAATATTGGTGATGGAACCAGTCAAAATTGGGCGCCACCCGCTTGGACACAAAGAGGGGAGCCCTGCCTCGCTCTGTCAGGTTCCTGCCAAAAGCGCCCAGCCTGAATGGGACTTTGAGAAACGTTGCACAAACCCAGATTGACGGACAGTCTGCCAAATGCCGGGCCTGTGGTCTCAAAAGCGACCAGGTGAGGAGAGGCTGGGGAAACCTCCCGGAAAAAAAAAAAAAAGAAAAGAAACCTCCCAAAGGGGAGGAAATAAATGATGAAGTGAGACTCATGGTGGGAAACCCTGGATCCTTGTGCTATAAAGAGCATGACTGGGACAGCTGGTGAACTCAGGTGGGAGCGGAGGACTGAAAGGTGGTTATGTGTCCAGGTGACTTTGCTGGCTACACGGTGGACTGAAGGAGATCCCCTTCTTTGCAGGAAATACAGTCTGACACATGGGGATGTGTGATGAGGTAGTATGTAGGCAACTTATTTCAAGTGGTTCAGCAATAAAGATAGTTGTGTGTATGGTGCTTGCTGCTTTTCTGTAAAGTTCAAGTTACCTCAACGTAAAAAATAAGATTTAAAAGGCTAGGGGGAGGCCCTGATTTAGGGGGAGGTCCTGATTTAGGCAGAGGCCCAAAGCTGGGAAAAACCAGAGCACCGTCACCCATGTTTCCATGGGAGGTGCTGGATGCTCCAGGCCAGGCTCATGAGGGGAAGGTCAGGGTGGCCCAGGCTCTGAGCCAGTTCACTTGCCTCCAGCTGGTGGAAGAGAGAAGCCAGGACTCCTCCAGAGAGATCGCACAGTGCTGCTCACCTCCTCTCCCTTCCCAGTGGTGGGAAGGGCTGCCAGGGCATCACGGAGTTCTTTAAGGGAACATGGCCTGTGTCCCCAGAGTCTGGGGACAGCTGACAGAACATCTTTCCAGGCAGTTTGAAGGCCAGAGGCCACCTGGAGTTGTCTGTGCTGCAGAGAGAAGGGAACCCACCAGTCCAGGTGCTCTGTGCTGGCAGTTTGAGTGGGCAAAGTAAGGGTGTCTCTGGGAGCCAGGGAAGGACACAGGGTTGCAGCTTTCTTGAAAGAACCCTATCCAAGGGGGCTGGCAGGGCATGGTGACTTCAGGAGGTGACCCTGACAAGACGGGCACACAGAAGCCCAGAGAGCTTGTAAAGACAAGTGAACAGACTGAGTGCTGGAGGCCCAGGCAGGGCAAAGCCAGCATGCACTGAGCTGTGTATGTGGACTGTGGAACTCGCCTCTGCACAGGGGGCCCGCGCAGGACCCAGTACAAGCCTCTGCCTCTTGTCCAGCCTGTGCCCAGCTGCTGCTGAGCTGAAGAATGTGTAACAGTCAGCTATTGCTGTGACATGACTGTGTAACAAACCAGTCCGGCACTCCATGGCTTACAGCCACTCTCTCTCACACCCAGGTCTGCAGGGTGGTGGGTGACCACTTCAGGACACAGGCTGGCTGGGTCGGTTAGAGGTTTTTGTTGGGTTAGGGCTGCCCCAGGTGCAGCTGGAAAGCAGTGCCCTCCTGGGCATGTGCTTCTCACACCACCAAAGGCAAGAGGCTGAGCAGAATCACAACGTCTCGTCCCAGAGCCACACTCTGTCCACTGCCACCATCCGGGCAAGTCATAAGACTTGTTAGTCCTCTGCTGCTGCATAACACATTACCATAGACCTAGCAACTTAAAACCACAGGCACCAATAGCTCACTGTCAGGAGGTCAGAGGTCAGGCTTGGGGTGATAGATTCTCCCCTCAGGCTGAAGTCAAGGCTGACAAGCTCACGGGCCTCGGGCTCCTCCCCCAAGCTCATGCCCACAGTTGCAGTTGTAGGATCATTCCTTGTGCCTTCGAACTGAAGGCCCTGCTTCCTGGGCAGCTCTCAGCCAGAGTTGCTCTCAGCTTCTAGAAGCCTGCTCGCTTTCCTAGTTATGAGGCCTCCTCCATCCTCAAGCTAGCAGTGTGCCACAAATCCTTCTTATGCTTGGAATGTTCCTGGCTTCCGTTTTCTGCTGCTAACGAGAGCAATCACTCAGCTTTTAAAGGGCTCACCTTTTAAAGGCCCACCTGGATCATCCTCTGCGTTTGAAGACCAGCTGACTGGGCTTTAATTATATCTGCAGACCCCCTTCACAGCGGGTACCTGGATTAGTGTTCATTGAATAACTCAGGGTCAGGAATTTGAGGGGCCACCTTTAGAATTCTGCTGACCGCACATGGCCAAGCACAGCGTGTACCGGTGGGAAGATATGCATCTCCCCAGAGAGGGGGCAGTGAAAAGTTACCAGACCATTATCGCCGTGTTTCCAGAAACCCTTCCTGACATCCATCCATCTCTCCACCAGATAATGTTCAGCAGTACTGGACAGGGCCCAAGAGAAAAGGAGGACCCCGGGCCTGCTCCCACTCTCCAGCCTGGGCTCTCTGCACTGCCCTCCACTCTCTCACCCTCACTCCCCAGGAGCCTGCTCCGGCCAACCTCTAGGCCTTCCATCACACTGGCCCTCCTCCCCACTGAGCTGCAGGCTTTTCCTCTCTGACACCTTTATTCATGTCCTCCTAATGCTTCAAGGCCTCCTTTGTCTACTGGCTCCTCTGGAAGCCCAACGAGACTACCCACTGGGCTCTGTCTTAGCTCTGCTGGGAGTTGAGCAGAACTCCCTCTGGAAGAGTCAGGATAAGGTGGAGGGAACCCTAGATTGCTGTAGCACGGTTGTGTGTGGGAGTGTTCCACGGGAGGGAGGGAGCGCCCCAAAATACCAATGCTGCCCATGTGACTATGGGATACCCAGTCCTATGTGAAGGGGGTCTGGCAGGGGAAGCTGCCCCAAGTCCACACAGCCCCAAAGTGCTCACAGGGTCCCATGGCACCCTCTTACATACCCACCCAGGCCCACTTCACTCCCCTCCCACACTGGACACCCTCCCAGAATGGCCTCAGTATCTGGGCTGCCTGTTTCCCCCGGTGTGACATCTTTTGGGATAGTATCTCTGCCTCGAAGGGCCCAGGAGCTGGACTCAGTTTGAACAGAGAGGGTCTGCTGGGTCCCCAGGCTCTAGCTCCAGCCATCCTCAGGCTGGCAGAGTGTCGGGGAGGGAGGGCCCCAGCAGGCAGCTGACGGGCTCTGGAGAACGAGGTCACATCTCGGCAACCAAAAACCAGTCAAGCTCCTTCCATCAAGTTTTTTAACTAGAAAAATAGTGTGCCCATTTCTCTGTAATACACCTCTGGGCTTTTTTATTATGACTTCATTTCCCCTTGTAATATTGGAACGTCTCTATAATTGTAAAAGTGTAATAGAATCTAATAGAATTTCATTTGGCGCCTGGAATGCTCCATGCCATGGCCGCTCATTCAGAGTGAAATAATGATGTCTAATGCCCACACACGGCTCCCCGTGACCTTATTCAATCTTGGGGCTGATCAGGAAATATATTGATTCAATTATACACTGATGACAAATGAACTCAAAGAAAGAGGAAAAAAAGGTCAGCATATATTTGAAAATGTAAATCTTAGCCATGTCTTTGGGGTTCGCCCCAAAAAGAAAAAAGGCCATTTCAAAATGCCATTTGTGGCTAATAGTGTGGAGTTCCAGGCTCAATCAGGGAGACATGTCGGTGGCCAGGAAGGCATTAATGGGACATCACTTCTTTAGTGCTGGGATGAGGCTCAAATCCTTCCTGAGCAACTCCTGCTCCTTATGACTGCCCCCCACACTGCCTCTTACCCAGCAGCGAAGCCTATCTTCCTTCTCTCTCCTTCCTTCCTTCCCTCCCTCCTTTCTTCCCTCCCTCCTTCCTTCCTTCCCTCTTTCCTTCCTTCCTTCCTCCTAGGAAAGGATGAGGAGTCAGTGGTGTCAGGGTTAAACCACTGACCACACTGGATGGAGAGAGGGCAAGGAGGGTTCTGGGTGTCCTTGAGCTCCAGGGTGGCAGGCAGTGCCCCTTGTGTAGCACAAGTGCAGCAGGTGATGAGCAGGGTGAGAGCTGGTGAAGAGCAGCACTTAGAAGCCAGGGAGTGGGCATGAAGGAGTGGCCAGGGAGAAAGGAGGAACACCAGGAGGGCTGGGGCACAGAAGTCAGGCAGAAAACACTGAGGAAGAGAAAATGATCAGTCGTGTCAAACACCATCACATTCTAGAAGATGGAGCCACAGAAAACTGCAAGGCACTCACAGAATTTCTCCAATAAAAAATTATTTCTTTAAAACTATCTTATGTTGTGTAAAGTACACAAATATTATGCATGTAGCTTAATGACATTCCTATCAATTTGTACATGCCTGTAATCCCCACCTAAATTGAGATATTTCCAGCACCCCGTGGCCTTCCTCATGACCTCTACAAGTTAACAGTCCCACCCGCCCCATAGGTAACCACTATTCTGACTTCTTTCTTTCTTTCTTTCTTTCTTTCTTTCTTTCTTTCTTTCTTTCTTTATTTATTTATTTTTTTTTTTTTACTATTCTGACTTCTATCCTGTGGTTGAATTTGCCTACTTTTGTGCTTCATGTAAATGGAATTATAAAGTATGTACTTTCCTACATCTGGCTCCTTTCTCTTAACTTCGTGTCTGTGAGAGTCATCCATGTCACTGCGGGTGCCAGCAGGGCTTTGGCTTTGCACGGTAGTGAGCAACTGTTAATACTGTATAGGTCAAAATCATGGAAAGTGACCTTAATAATCAGTAGGGGAAATCACAATTGTTCTGTGACTTGAAATTTTGAAATCAAAACGGTAAAAACTCTTACTGTTGGTTTAATATGTATAGGGAAATTTAAAAACAGTAACACTAGGGGCACCTGGGTGACTCATTAGGTTAAGCATCCACCTCTTAGTTTTACGTCAGGTCATGATCTCAGAGTCATGAGATCAAGCCCTGCATCAGGCTCTGTGCTCAGTGGGGAGTCTGCTTGGGGTTCTATCTCTGCCCCTCTCCCTGCTCATGCTGCCTTTCTTTCTCAAATAAATAAATAAAATATTTTAAAAAGTAGTAACACTAATATTCATTTAGCATACTGTAATTTAAAATATTAAGAATTCAAGAGTTTTATTTCTTTGTAAAAACATATAAAAGGCAGTTGGAATAGTGCTTGCCTCTTTCCTCTCATAATATAACTTACAATACAGAATGAGCATCTTTTCTGGTCTTTTCTGTGCTGTGGTGAACTGTACATTTGGATCAGCTTCCAACATTTTATCCTTTGTGCTTTCAGTGTTGTGAAATATCTTTGAAAGTTCTTTTCATGGGAGGTTATTTTCTGAGCATCACTTTCTCTGAGATGTCTTCATCCTTTTTGTGACTACCTCATGCCTCATTCATGTTGATAAGTTCATGGTCACAAAGTGCCGGTTAGCTCTTCTGCAGTTCCATTTATATTGGATTTGAATTTCGATGTTATTGTTATTGATTTTTATTTCTTTGTTGCAGTCACATCTTCATTGACTACTTCCTTCTTTTTTTGCTTATCAATTTTGTAAAATGTCACACGGGTTTATAACTTGGAGATAAGGAGGCAACACAACTGCACCCTTTGCTGTCTGTGCCATGCATGGCATGAACAGCAGGTGCTCAGGGGCCAGTCACCAATGGACTTGAAATAAGTGACATGATTGGTCACAGATCATGGTGTGCATCTGCTGTTTATGTAGTGACTTGTGGAAAAGCTGGTAGGTCAGTTTGAATTTATGCGATTACAGTTAATATACCATGATAACTAAAATTTGAACAGCATTCTTGGGCAACTAGTATTATTTAACTAAACTGTGGTAACTGAAATCCATGCATGTCAGAACCATGTAAAATAAAGACTGTATAAGTAATCTGTTCTTTTTCATTGCTGTGTACTACTCCATTATATGATTATATCACAATTTATTTACCGTTTCTTCTGTTGATGGACACTTGGGTTGTTTCCAGTTTGCCTCTATTATGAATAGGGCTGCTATGGACATTCCTGTCAATATACACACTCATTTCAGCAGGTTAAGATTTCTTTTTCTTTTTTTTATTAAGATTTATTTATTTAAAAAAATATTTATTTATTTTAGAGAGAAAGAGAAAGAGAGCATGAGTGGGAGGGGCAGAGGGAGAGAGAGAGAATCCTCAAACAGACTCCCCACTGAGCACAGAGCTCAACACAGGGCTCGATCTCATGACCCTGAGACTACGACCTGAGCTGAAACCAAGAGTCAGATGCTTAACTGACTGCACCACCTAGGTGCCCCTAAAGATTTTTTTATTCAGCTTCACTAATGATTCCACATGACCCAGGCAAGACCCCACCCTCAGAGGGCCACATCTGTAAAGAAGAGGATTCACAGGGTTATAAGTGGACTGAGATGGTAAGAAGGGCCCGCAGGGATCATCAAATTTACCTCTTTCCCCTTCCCCAGACCCATTTCACAGATAGGAAGATAGGCACTAGGCCCAGAGGGCCTTGCCTGAGGTCACACACAGACCGCTGGAGTCTGTGTACTCTGCAGAGGGCTGGCGTCCAGGGTACAGCCCCTCCCAGCTGTGAGGCTGGAACAGGCCTTATCCTGAGTCTGCTGGCTCTCCCTCCCTCTCCATGGGCAAATGCCTCCAGCCTCTCCACACAGGAGCTGAGATCAAATCAGGCATGTGGGGCCAGGAGGCCAGTCCGGGGACCTTCCCTCCTCCTGATACTCCTGAAGCTTTCAGTATCAGCCTGGCCTGGCTGCCCCATTTAATTCTCATAATTAGCTGACAGCTCATTAGCAGCTCATTAGAAACCCTGGAAATGCAGTGACAGTAACAAATTCAGTGCAACCAGGCAGTCTGGGGTGTCCCTGGAGGCCTGACCCAGGCTGGGCTTCTGGGGGGCTACTGGGAATGAGCTCAAGCCTCACTGCCCAGGCCTGAGTCCTCAGAGTCTGAATCCCAGTCATCGGATCCCATTAAAATGCCCCTCTGCCCCCAGTGCACCCATGGCACCCCAGCCCCTCCCCCAGCTGCAAGACCCGAGGCCACCCTCCTCTCCTTCAAGGTCCAGAGGAGGTAGCCTGGCTCCAAGATAACAAGGGGGACCCCAAAGCCTCTAGGGGCCCCAGGCCAGCCTGCGAGGTCCAATGTCAAACGTCCGAGGGCCTGCCTGTCCATCTGTGTGTCCTGGACTATCCCTGTCTGTCTCTCCAGCGCTGGTCTCAGCCTTTATGTCCGCCTGTCTCAGTATGTCTGCATTTATCCAACACTCATTAACATCTACTATTCGCCTATTCTGGACTAAGCCTGCAGTAGTTACAAACTAGGTCAGATAAAGTCCTTGAGTGGCTCATGCCACAGCAATGAACGAACTGGGTAGACGGACACATGTCCGTGAGATAAGGGATGGGATGGAGGGAAGACTGAGGAAGCAGCAGCAGAGGGGACCCCAGGACCTCAGACGTGGGGCACGTCAGGGGAGCTTCCTGGAGGAGGAAGCATCTTCGAGGAGGATTTTGAACAGCAGTTTGCTGGTCTGTTTGTCCTTCCAGCAGGCCAGGGTACCTCCGGGCAAGTCTCTAACCACCCCCTGGATTTCCATTTCCCTCCCCTCTGTGGGAATGGTGGGAACGGTGGGAATGGTGGGAACGGTGGCCTGGGTGGAGGGACAGGGATTCCTGGCATGGCCACCAAAGGTCAGGGCTCCGCAAGGGAGGCCTGGCCCCCAGTCCTGGGCTCCCAACTCCACCTGGGGGTGACCATACGTCTGCCACCGGGATCGATGGGAAGTCATTATCATCGCCACATGTTAATGACACCAATTAATTCCCCATCTGTGGGTCCCATGCAGCCTCAGTGCTGAAGGTTAAAGGGAGGGGCGCTGGCTCAGGGCGGTTTGTCCCCAGGATGACAGTCACGGGCCTGTTTGTGTAGCTTGTGTGTGCATATAGTCCTTGCATTGCCTTGTGTCTAAAGAGCATGTTCATCCTTTGCTGGTATAGCCCTTGTGTACGTGTACCCATGTGTGCGTTCTGTGTACATCTGTGTTGTACATATGCACAACCTCACATGTACAGACTATAAACCTCGTATATATGTGAACAAAGTACTGTGTGCTCTCATTATGTGCCTTATATGTGTACAACATGTGTGCATATAAATTACGCCTGTATGTTTGTACACAGCGTAGAGCTTACGTCTATGTACACTGTGTGTGCACGCACAGATCATGTGCGTCCTATGTCTGTGAACACTGAGGACGCTAAGAATTTGTGCCTCCTGTACCCGCGTGGATTGCATGTGCATATGTGGGTGCACCATCCCGTGTCTACCTGCATCACGGCAGAGGGGTGCACAAGACACCCATAGGCGGAAGTGTGCTCACTTGTACACGTGTGCTGAGCGTGAGGAGCTCTGGCTAGCAGAGCCCTTTCTCTGCTGCATGGGTGTGGGGTAGTGAGCAGTCCCTCTGCCGTTCCAGGGACTGGCCTGCCCTTCAGCCCAGGGTTTTAAGAGTAGATCCTGCCCTTGACACGGACCTGATGCTGCCGGACCTTCATCCGTGTTTTGAAGGATGCATAGGAGTTCACCAAGCAATTGGAGAGGTAAAGGAGAGAAGGGCGTTCCAGGCTGAAGGTTCCAAGCGGGTTACACATTCATATAATCTTCCCAGCAAGCCCAAGAAGTGAGCACTATCATATTTTCATTTCATACATGGGGAAAGTGAGTCAGAGATGTTCAGCGGCTTGCCAGAGACTTGTAGCTTGAAAGTGGCACAATCAGGATTTGGACAGACAGGTACTCACGTTCACACACACGTCTGCACACACGATGATAGACGATGCACATGTAGACAAGGCAACTCACACACTCCTGATCACACAGGCATGTTGAGCAACACACTTACACACCTACACACACATCCACATCCCTGGGCTGTCTCCAGGTGCCCCAGTTGTCAGGAGTGACCCACCCCAGCGCTCCAGCTCAGCCCCGGTTGGTTCGGGTGGCGGTCGGAGGGAGGAGGGCGGTGGGCATGGGATGCCAGGGGAGCCGGGAGCCGGGGCGGGCTCCACCTTGTAAGCACACCCCGCAGCCCCAGCAGGGCCGGAGCTCCCGTTTGCCACACCAAGCACGCACCACCGCTTCGTAGACGGTGCAGCCTCATGTCTCCATCTCCACGAGGGGGAATGCTGCCCCCCGGCCACCCCCTGAGCCTGTGAAAAGGACTCTCTGGGAAATGAGAAGCACCCAAGCCCCCACCCAAGCCTCGTGTGTGCCCACCCAAGCCAGTCCTCCTAAGAGGGCTCAAAAGGGAACCTAAGGCTCAGCCTGCCCATGGACGATGCTGCCTGTCGCCCAAGGTGCTCCCTGAGGGCCAGGCTGCCCCGGGCTGGGGGCCGGTCTGCCTCGCTCTCCAGCCTCAGAGCCTCAAAGTCAAGCTGTGCCCCGGCCACCCCCACCCTCGAAGGCCCGGCTGGGCAGCCTGCCTGGCCCGCCTGTGCCAGGATGTCTGGCTGCCGCCCCTCCCCTGGGCGCTCTCTCTGCTTAATTAACAGAAAGTCATCGTGAATACCAAAGAAGAAGATTAGCACCTGCCAGTCAGTGCCGGGTGTTTAGGATTTCTCAAGCCCTCTTAATTAACCCCTCCAGTTCTGAAGCCCTGTGTCCCCCATGGGAGCCTGGTCCCCGCCCTCGGGGGGCCCAGTCCAGCTCTTGCTGATCCCCCACCCCCAGCAGTTTCCCATTCATCTGAAGGGAAAACTCACCCTGGCCCCAGGGAGGCCCTGCCGCCCCAAGATGTCAGGCATCAGGCTAAGACAGGAAGCGTCCACACCCTTTCACCTTCCATGCCACACTCGGGGATTTGTGGACAGGAGCCCTCTCCAGGAGGCTCAGCCCAGCTGCCCCCCAGGGGCAGGGAGTTGGACCTGGAGTCCTGGGGGAGCACAGCTCCAGTCCTGCGCTGGAGCCTCCCAGGCTGCTTCCCCCCGGGGGCTGGTTCTGGGGACTCTGCCTTGGGCTGCGGCTGCTCCGGGGGCCTGGGGGGTCCTCCTCTCACTCCCAGGCCCAGTGTAGCCCGGGCTTCCCAGGTCGTTGCCCTTCCCGTCCATGCATCCTGTCTTCCTTCATCCCGGGGCCTCCCCACCAACCCTCTCTGCTGTGAGCCCCCTGCTTACTAAGGCTCATATTAGTGTGTGATCCCCACCCCTGTCTCGGCCGGACCCCTGCTGCTTTGACATCACTTACCCTCCTGTGGGGGTCCCAGAGCCCTCAAAGGGTCTCCAGTTCTCGGGGCTTCTGGTGCTTCTCTGCCTCTCAGCTCGCACCAACTCTCACACTGCCCTGGGGCCCACCAAGGTCCCCACCAAGGGACAGCCAGAGCCCGGAGCCCAGCCCTGCCTGCCCCCTTGCCCTCAGGTGCTTGGAAGCTGGAAGGAGGGGGAGATTGGTAGAGTCAGGAGGCTTGAATGGCCAGCCCCAGCTGCCCTAACACAAACCACAGAGGGTGTGGCTCAAACAATAGATACTATTTTCTCACAATTCTGGAGGCTGGGCAGTCCGAGATCAAGGTCCGACAGGGCTGGGCTGCTAGTGAGGACGCTCTTCCCGGCCTGCAGACAGCAGCCTACTACATCCCATGTCCTCACTCACTGGTGTCTCTTCTTCCTTTTTTTTTTTTTTTTAATATTTTATTTATTTATTCATGAGAGGACACAGAAAGGCAGAGGCATAGGCAGAGGGAGAAGCAGGCTCCATGCAGGGAGCTTGATGTGGGACTCGATCCCAGGACCTGAGCCAAGGCAGACGCCCAACCACTGAGCCACCCAGGCGTCCCTGGTGTGTCTTCTTATTGGGACACCAACACCACGCCAGGCCCCCACCCTTATGACCTCACTTAACCTAGTGACTTCCCTCAAGGCTTTGCTTCCAAATACAGTTACAGGAGCTGTGGAGCATTGAATATAGGAATCTGGGGAGGGGGTGTACAATGCAGTCCATAACAGGGATGTCGTCGCAGAGAGATCCACTGCAAATGGGGGGGTAGGATCATCTTGACTGCTCCTCCCTTGTCTCCTCTCCCAGACAGACGCTGTCACCCGCCCTATCTCTCCTCGGATGTTTCCACCTGGCTCAGGCCTGTTGGCCAGCTTGCCTTTTAAACTGGGGACCCCACCAAGGGATGTTTTTGCAAGAAGTATGTTTCCCAGGAGGGATTTTAACCAATAACATTTCCCATCATGCATCACAACTGAAGCCATCACTGTGCTTCCAGAGCCTATGGAGGATTCGGATGCCAAGCCCGGGTGAGAAGTCTGGTGACCGCCGAGGCTTCAAAACTCCCATAGGAGCACACCCTTGCAGGGGCTGAAGAACACTATTCAGAGTAGTTTTTAATTAGGTGTTAGTCTTGCCACTAAGTACAGACTTCTATCAATTCAGCTTCATCATTGTTGGTTAACCCTACGATGCGCTGTGACACATATTTGCGACAACAGGGTTTCTAGAGTGGGACTTCCCACCACCTAAGAGCAGGGTGAGCACTCCTGTTGGATCAGATGTGAAACGTTTCAATCCGTGGCCTACCATGGAGGTATAACTCACCACTCCTTCCCCACATTGCTGTTCCAAGAGAAACTCCTTACTGGTGAGAAAACCCTAGAATGTGTGCTCCTTGAATGGCTGACCCTGCACCATCAGGTAAGAATGATAGAACCACTGAAGGATTTTCTTTCTTTCTTCTTTCTTTTTTTAAAAAAGATTTATTTATTTATTCATGAGAGACAGAGACAGAGAGAGAGAGAGAGAGAGGAGAGACAAAGACACAGAGACACAGAGGGAGAAGCAGGCTCCACACAGGGAGCCTGATGTGGGACTCGATCCCGGGTCCCCAGGATGAGGCCCTGGCTGAAGGCAGGCGTCAAACCGTTGAGCCACCCAGGATTCCCAAGGATTTTCAAGTATGCATAGAATTGTTTTATAATGTGTTCAAACTTATATTCATTAATATCAAAAAAACAACAAACGCCGCAGTTCATACGTGGTGCAACAGCGAGTTGTCTGCAACGTAATTTGTGAATTCTTTTTACTAGAGAGTGGAAGCGGATCAGTGAGCCTTGGAGGGAAATTCAGCTTTTCGGAACACAGTCCACTCTCTGGGCACTCGGGCCACTGGGATTTCAGATTTCCAAAAGGACAGGTGCATCCCCTTGCTTCCTGCATTCTTTGCTTCTCATGCCAGCCACCCATGGAATGTTCCCAAGAGACCCCAGGAGGAGAAGCGAGGTTGGAGCTGTGGTTCCTGAGCGATACCCAGCAGAGGCAGGAGACCGGGTTGGTATCTGGGTCCTGGGCAGGAGGGGCACAGAGTGACTCCGAGTTTTATATGTCTGGACATGTCACGCGGGCAAGCTCAGATCTGCCCCCTGCAGCAATGAGGCTGGAAGCTGCACACGAGTGTGTTCACGTGTGTATGTATTTAGAGCCTTCGGCCGCAGCTGGGACAAGGGAGGACGCTTGAGGCAGAGTCTGGGCTCCCGGAGCTCCCCTTCCTCCTGTCTCTCCTGGGCGCCTTCATTTGCATTTCTTTGAAATCAGCACACCTTCCAGCTGCTGCACTTGGCTCCTGCCATCCCTGAAGCTCCCCACACTCTTTCCCGGGCAGGAAAGTGTCGTCCGTGGCCGAATCTGAAGCCATATCTGCCAGCATCTGAGCTCTCCTTCCAGGTGTCCTGTATCCTGCCTACTTGTCCATGCATCAGAGCCAGTAACCTGACTGTGCCTCTGTGCACCTTTATAAAATAGACCCATTTCCCATTCAACTATGTCACAGCCCAAGCCAGCGCTAAAAGCAAGAGATCGTGCCCTTGTTAACCAAGAATGACCATAAACATGCCCACGGTCGTGGATGGATGCAGTTCTTCTCATTACCTATGTGGGAGCAATGCAGAGCCCTCAATCTTCACCCTTGGTCAACAACCCCAGAAAAACTGTCCAATTAAAATACATCTCAAGCTCTCTTATCCCTCAGAGGCAGTGACAGGGACCCCTACATGATTGATAGAGGGTTTTCCGAGACATCAGGTGGCTGAGGGTCTCCTGCCTGGCCCTTCACCCTCACTGTGGCTTAGGGTTAGGCTCTTGCTGCCACCCCAGACAGAAGGACAGGGGGCCAGCTACTGGTGAGGGCCCGCTAGGGCTGTGGGTGACTCGGTCATGGAGGCAGCACCCAACTGGCCCTCACACGGAATCCAGAAGATTGTCCCACAGCGGGCATCCTGAGCAACAGGGTCCCGAGAGACTACTCAGCATCCACCTCCTGGCTATCAGTCCAGTGGGCACCGAGTAGCCCAAACAGCCTTTCGTCGGGCCCTGCTGTGCCGCGAGGGGTCGGGCTACATCCTGCCCTCTGCACTCCCAAAGATGCCTTTTAAAAATTGCTCCTGTGGGGCAGCCCTGGGTGGCCCAGCGGTTTAGCTAGCGCTGCCTTCGGCCCAGGGCGTGATCCCAGAGACCTGGAATCGAGTCCCACGTCGGGCTTCCTGCATGGAGCCTGCTTCTCCCTTTGCTTGTGTCTCTGCCTCTTTCCGTCTCTGTCGCTCATGAATAAATAAATAAAACCTTTAAAAAAATTTAAAAATAAAATTGCTTCTGTGGGCTCTGTATTTTGAAAGATTTTGTCAACCAAAAACTTCAGGTATGTGGTCAGAGACATTCATCACGGACTCATATGCTCTTTCCATAACGTTCCTTGACATTCAAAAATTGCCTGCAAATCCCGTTACTTGCTTTGAGGCCCAGATAGGAAGCAGACTTCTATGTGTGTCAGGATTACCTGGGTGCTCTGAGACCTGGGAGCAGACCAGGGAAGATCTGAGGGATCCCCCAGGGGCCCTCCCACCCTTCCTCCAGTGCATATGACATTCCTTCCCACACACCCACTCACCCTCATCTCCCACCCTACATCTCATGCACCTAGCACCCCCTCACCACCCACAGCCACCCACAACACAAAGCTGAGCCCACTCAGGGGCCGGAAGAGGGGGTGCCCCGCAGAGAGGGGCATTCCAGGACCCGAGGCCTAGCTGCTCTGTGTTTGCCGGGTGGACCCTGGGACCTGGCCCAAGGCCTCATGGCTTTGGACACATGCACACCAGGTGCTGTACAGAAGCTGGGGAAGCAGAAGCTCTGGGGATAAAGGTGGGAGGCGAGGACATCAAAAGTGACGCTTTGGTCTTACTTGTCATATCTGAGCCTCTGCTGGCTGGCGAGGAGCAGCACGGGAACAAGGATGCTTGTGAGCCCTCCTGGGAAGTCTAGAGAGCTTTGGGGAGGGAATCTGCTGACAAGACTCCAATGCTTAAATGGCTCAGAGCCATTAGTGTAGGCCCAGATGCTGATGTGTCCCTGTGGCAGTGAGGCCAGGAGACATTTGGGTGCACAGACACAGAGGACACCTCATGCTCGTCCTGTTTGGAGGGTTGGGGACAGGCCTGGTCCGAGGGGCGCCAAGCCTGTGGCTCCTTCAGTGGCCCCCGGGCAGTAGCTAAGCCACTAGTACATTCTCTGGTGAGCAGGTTTGACTCCATTCGTGACTTCCCCGCTGTGTATCTCAGTGGTGGTGAGCAAGACAGATACTAAAGGAAAATGTGTCTGTCTCCCTGGGGGATCTCAGGCCTTGGGGCCTCAGATCCGACCCGCGGCACCTTCTGCGGCTCGCTGCTGGCACCACACTGGGAGAGGCCTCTCTGGTGGTCCCTGAGAGTCTGCCACAAGGACATCAATAGGAAAATAAATGTGCTTCAGGGTTGCATAATTATTAAATGCTGTGCTAGTAAACTCAAACCAGACTGTCCACAAGTTCGGGCTAACAGGAACATGATGAGCCCCGGGGGACAGGGACCGGTGTCCGGAGGACAGGGGTGGCAGGCCACACTTGGGGGCTTAGGTTCATTTTGGAAAAAGACCCAGATGGACTAGAATGAAGGCCTGAGAAACATCTGAGGAGGAGTCGGAGAGAAGCAGAGATGTTTAAGCTGGGGAGGCTCACAGGGACGTGGGGGTCGCCTCCAGCTCCCAAGGGCCATCACGTGGCAGGAGTAGACTTTAAATTGTTCCAGAGTGGCCAGCGAGGAGTAGGTGCCAGCTCACAGGGAGACTTTTCTAGTGAGACCCCTGCCCTCGGGGAGTGTTTCATCAGCGGCTGCGTGGGGGGGGGGGGTCCTCTGCCGGGGGAGCGAGGCGAAGGACCGCTGCGGACAGTCCACGATTCTGCAGATCTGGGCTGCGGGAAGGCATCTGGGCCACTGTTTCCCGGTCTGTGCTGAAGGGAGGCTGCGGAATTCTGAGTCAGTGAACGCCTGTTACCTGTCACTATTCAGATGTGATTAATCAACCAGAAGGAGGTCTGGCTGCATCTCCTAGGGACGCTTCTCCAAACGGCTTCTCACGTCATCCCGCACCACGTTCCTGCTAGTCCTGCCCGGATACGGCCATGCCCGGTCCCTGAGTGAGGGCGCAACCGAGACGATGCCGCGATGCCTCCGTCTCCCCAGGGCCCTGGATCTCTCTTCACATCCTTTCCCCTCCTCTCCGGACACCGTGACCCACTCTGGCCTTTAAATCCACCTCAAGAGGCCACCTCCACTTCAGAGTCCGATAGCACCGCGACTTAGGATGACCTGGAGGAGCTCTTCATTTCACTGCCAACCCCCCGCTAGGTTTTCCTCAGTGAGTAAAGCCACCATCAGTCTGGTTACCGAGGGCTGAAAGTCATTCATGGTCTCCGGGCCACTTTTCTTCACCTCCGTGTCTAATCCCTCACTGGATCGACTCGATCTGTCCCCAGACTGTTTTTCACCTCCAACCATCCCTCCCTATCTTCTCCGCCACCATCCATACTCAAGTCTCCTAACCAAACTCCCTGCTTCTCTTTTTGCTCCCACTCGGCGTCATTTGTTTGCCGTAGAAGACAGAACGAAGCGTTCATCAGATGTCATTCCTCAGCTGGAAACCTGTCACTGGTTCCCTGTTGTGTTTAGAATAAACAGACTCCTTCCTGTGACCCCCAAGAGCCCTGCAGGACCTGGCCCCAGCCTCTCCCCACCGCCCCACCCTCCTGGCCTGTGGTCAAGGTCCTGGAGTCCACCCAGCTGTGTCCCAGTTCCCTTGGCCTAAAGCAGCCCTCCCTTTAGCCTTCTAGCTAAAGCTCAGAAAGGCTCCCAAGAAGACTCCTATCCTGTCATGCTCCATTTTAGCTTTCTATTTACTTCCATCCTTGCTCTAATCACGGTACATAATTATTTTACATATTTGTATAGATCTTGGTCATCTGCCCCACACGAAGGTGGCAAGTTCCTCAAGGACAATGACCTTGGCTGTCTCTTACCTCCTCTTATGTCCAGCGCCCATCACTGTGCCTGGCAATAGTGGAGGGTCAGTCAGTATGTATTTTTCTTGAACGAACCAACTGAGTCTCTCAATTCAATTATTTTTTTTTTAAGATTTTATTTATTCATGAGACAGAGAGAGAGAGAGAGAGAGGCAGAGACACAGGCAGAGGGAGAAGCAGGCTCCATGCAGGGAGCCCGACGTGGGACTCGATCCCGGGTCTCCAGGATCAGGCCCTGGGCTGAAGGCGGCGCTAAACTGCTGAGCCACCGGGGCTGCCCCTCACAATCCAATTCTATGTAGTGAAAATTTTTGGGGTAACTCCTGGTCTTTGCCGCAGAGTGTGGGGCTGGTCACCCTGGACGTGAATGGAGACATCAGCAGTGGAGAGACTGTCGCTCCCCTCCAGGCAAGCAGAGTGTACCATAGGTGAGATATTCCCCCAAGATTCTAGACTGGGGAGATGGGGCCCAGACAAGGTCCCAGAGGCTGAAGCACCAAGGTCCCATGACTGAGTCCCCACTGATGGGAGGAAGGGGCTTAAGCCAACTGGTTAACTCTTCTGGAGGGAAAACACTTGTCAAAAAAATCACCCGTGTCCGTGGGCTTTGGGAGCTTTTGCACTAGAAGCCTTTCTTCCAAAGCTCCGAGTAGCACCCAGGGTAAGAAGTGCCTCTCTTCTCCTGGGACCAAGCGGTGAGCAGCAGACCAGCTGGCAGCCGGGGCAGCAGGTGCCATCCTTGGCTGCTGGGCTTCTTTCCAGAGCAGAGGTCTGACCTTGTCCTGCACGAGAGAGTGGGCTCCAGCCTCCAGAAACAGTCTGTGCTCCCCAAACCAAGTGCTGTCAGTGTGAGGAGGAAAACAGAAGCTGAGAGCAGGAAGGATGGCAAAAGCTAAGAGTACGGGGGGGGGGGCTGAAAGTGTGCCCGCGCTGACTTCCACACCTGCTTGCTGCACAGCTGCGCCCACTACCTGGTGACACCATGCGGGCAAGTGGAAGAAGCGTGGTAGGGAGCCCTAGCCCCACGGGTAAGGTGCCCCGGGAGTTACAGCTCCCAGCCCCCGCGACGTCTGTCTCTTATGTCTATACAGACAGGGCTGTCTGGGCGGCCATGGGGCCTCTTTTCTCTCTTCAGTCAAAAACAAATTCAAAAGTTTCCAAAGACTGCTCCTGACAATGACTGGTCAAAGCACTCAGAATTGGTTTTCGCTCCTCAAGGTCCTTCAGAATACAGCTCTCCCTGGGATGGTGTGGTTGCACCTTACTCAAATTCATCAACACGCCAAATAACGCGACTCCATTCTGAAACCTCAACCCCCAACTTGCCAACATGACTACTCTAGGCTTTGGCTGAGAGATGGACGTGATCATGAGCCACTGGCCTTTTGCAACTCTGAGATCAAACTTGACAGCAGCCTCAGCCTAAACTACAAAGACCTTGAGAGGCAGGTAGTGCAACAGTGACATACTTAGCCTGCTGGCTGAGTTCGAATCTCTGTTCTGCTTTTCCTAAGTGGGATGACCTTGGACACTGCCAACCTCTCTGTGCCTTAATGTACGAACAGTACATTGGAGATGTCAGGTGCCATCTACATTACCAGGTCACAGGCTGCTGTAAGGATTAAAAGAACACTTAAAGGAGTGTCTGGCATGTGGTAAGGGCTCTGTGAATGTTGCTACTTCTACATCATTACCCTGAAGATGGGCTTTGGTTAAAAGGCAAGATCCCTTCCACTAATTTGGTTCCTTCCAAGAGGACTCTGATTTCTAGTAAACTGGGTATAAATCAATGCAGGGACCTCCAAGCAAGGGCCTCTTCCTCAGGGTCCAGGGCAGGTGTCCGTTGGCTCATCTTCCACCTGCCTCACCCCAGGGCTGGACTGCAGATGCCGGCTCTGGGACCTTGCACTTGCCCGGGGACAGAGATGACTTCCTGTCCCTATGAGAAAAATCTCTTCTAAACACAGCTTGATGTCAGGATCTCGTTGGCAGAGGCCGTCGTGGGTGAGGGTCAAAGATTGTGCATCTGTCCCCCAAGGGCAAGGTGCAATCTCTGCATCAGCCGCAGGGACGTGCGTGAATGCCCAAGAGGCCATAGAGCCTGTTAGGAGAGGGGAACACGGCGGCACTGGTCCAAGGCCCTGTCCTCTGGGCCAAGCCAGGCAGTGTTGCATATTTTGGGGAGGTCTTCACCCTGGGTTCACTGGGTCCTCCTAACGTGCCTGGGATGGCACAAGGCAACGGAGACGAGAGTCGCTGAGCTGGCAGGTGGTGACACCGGAGTGGCGCTGGGAGTCATCCCAACGTCCCGGTCCCGTGTGCGTCGCTGCTTGCAGTGAGGCGGCTGGGGCCGCGGCAGGAACCCCCAGGAATCCCCACCCCTCCGCTGCCACCGGCTGCTCCACTGTCTTTAGAGCCACGCACAGAAGTACTGGCACAGAAGGCACAGACTGGAGCTGATTATACTGGCTACTGAGGAAGGAAGCCGCGAAAATCCAAGGCAGACGCAGAATATGGCCTTCCTTTGAAGAACAAAAGCAAAGCAAATTGGCCCACCAATGAGAATGAAGTGATAACAATGTACCGCGCAGAAATCCAAACCGATTCTAAGCCAGCTCACTCAGACAAAATACAGGATCCTGAAGAGTAAAACTGAACTAGGTGAGACCTTTGAAGAGTGAAAATTTTACTTTCAAATGCTTTGTAAAGTGATTTGAGCGCTCGCGGAGAAACACAGGGGCCGGGGAGAAGGCTCGTCTTCAGGTTGCCGTGGCTTCCGGGCCGCCACCCGCCCCGCCCGGCCCCCCAGCCTCTGCCCGGCCCTCCTCCTGCGGGAGGCGGGAGGCGGCGGTGGCAGCGCTGGCCGGGCCGGGCGACCCCCCCTTGGCGTCACAAGTGTTACTTTCTTTAGGCTTCAAAAGCCACAGGTGGAATTTAAACCTAATGTGGTTTTTGTCCCGAAGGGGTGGAGACAATTTCAGACCCAGCTGGGTAATGCTAGACTTCCCCTGCTCCGTCCAGGGCCACCCTGGGGACTCGCCTCTGCTGTCCCCTCCCTCGACCCCTAGTAACCACCCGGGCGAACCACTTGGCTTCGGGAAGAACTCAGCCCGGCTTTCCACTCTTCACCTGACTGCTATTTGGCAGGAGGTTGGTAGCAACACAAAACTGCCCCAGGTCAAAGACCACTGCAGAACCCACAGGGAAAGAGTCTGGGTCACTCTGGGTCCCAGGAAGAGACAGATGGTCCACTCAAATGGGGTAGCTGAGAGTTTACCGAGGAGACTGTGAAAAAGGTACTTGAGAGAGTGAGGGGAACCCACAAAGGAAGACACAGTACCCAGGACAATAGCCCCTGGTCCTGGCCCAGAGGTGCTGCCGGCGGGAGCACACGAGAGACCAGAGTGAATTCCCAGCTGCCCTGCCCGGAAGGCCCCGAGGGAGCGGGTGACCGGCCCTCAGCTCTCCCACCCCCTGATGTCCCGTGGGTGCCTCCCATGGACAGGAGCCCAACCTAGGCAGAGGCCCAGGGAGACGGTGAACGCAGTCCCGAAGATCAGCCTCTCGGAGCAGGGAGGGCAGTGTGGGGCAGGGTGGCTCCGGAGGGGCAGATGGGAAATGGCCAGCCCAGGGTCATTTCCCAGAGGCCGCAGCTTCCTGGTCTCCAGCCAAGTGCAACCATTACAGGACACAACCTCCCTGGCCAATTTCAAAGCTCTGCTCACTGCTGGGAATGCATGTTTGAACAAAGCCTTTATTCTTTCTCTTCCAACAGCAGGGCTGGAATTGAAAAAGCTTCATTTTCAAGACTGGCTGCTTTTTGATGTGTCTAACCTGGAACTTACAATTTGGAGTCAAATAGAATATTTAAACAAAGCAGTTCAGTGATAAGCACAACATGTTCTGGTCTTTTTCTCCTTTCCCTCCCAACACCCCATAAGATTTGTGCTCAAGAGGTAGGGGCTGTCCTGTGGTCGCCAGCGCAGCTTCTCTCTCAGCCTCCATCCCCCACCTCACCCAGGTCTTTGTCTCCTCAGCCTGGGTCCTCATCTGGTCTGGCTGTGTCTGGGCACAGGCCCTGGAGGGCAGGCTTTCCCTGGGCCGGGCCCAGGGCCAGCACTCTGCGGCGCTTCCCTCCTCTGACGCCGGGCCCCGGCTTGGCGGACTGTGTGTTGGCGCCCCATGTTCTTTAGTAATTATACTTTG
>NW_023330967.1:0-54880 GCF_011100685.1 Canis lupus familiaris
GAGGAACCAGGTCCAATGATGCCCAGGTAGGGAGGAGAGTTACCAGGTCCAGGTGAGGCCAACCTACAGGCCATGCAGTGGAACCATGTCCGATGATGCCCAGGTAGGGAACAGAGTCACCAGGTCCAAATGAAGCCCAGATGGAGCATAATCACTAGGTCCAGGTTAGGCCCAGTTCAGGACCAGAGTCACCAGACCTGTTTGAAGCCCAGAGAAGTACCATGATTCCCTGGTCAGGTGACATCCATATGGGGACCGGAGACACCAGGTCAAGTTGATGCCCAGAGAGGTTCCAGAGTCATCATGTCCAGGGGAGCCTCAGGTGTGGAACAGAGTCACCAGGGTCCAATGATGCCCAGGAGGACCAGAGTTACCAGGTACACGTGAGGCCCCGGTGGGGTTGAGGCAACAGGTCCATGTGAGGACGGCTTGGGGACCATGGTCAACAGGTCTACTTGAGGCCCAGGTGTGGAACACAGTAAGCAGGTCCAGGTGAGTCCCCGTTGGGGACAAGAGTCACCACGTGCAGGTGAGGGCAAGGTGGACACCAGGATCGCCAGGTACAGGGGAGGCCCTTGAAAGGACCAGAGTCAACATTTCGATGTCGGGGGCAGGTAGCAACCAGGTTCAGCATGTCGAAGTCAGGCCAAAGTGGGGTTCACAGTTACTAGGGCACGGTGAGACCCAGAGGGGGACAAGAGTCACCTGGTCCAGGTGAGGTCCAGTTGTGGAACACAGTCAACGGGTCACAATTTTGCCCAGTTGAGGACCATGGTCAACAGGGCCAGGTCAGACCCAGATGGACCGGAGTCCCGAAATCCAGGTGAAGCCCAGGTGGGGACCACAGTCACCAGATCCAGGGTAGTCTCAGGTGTAGACCAGAATCACCGGGTCCAGGTGAGGTACAGGTGGCGACCACACACCAGGTTCTGGTGAGACCCTGGTGGGGACCAGAGTCACTAGGTACATGAGAGGCTAGAAACACTGAAGCCATCAGGTCCACATGATGTCCATGTGGGAACGAGAATCACCAGTTACACGTGAGGACCACGTGGGATCCGACTCACCATGTCCAGGTGAAACCCAGGTGGGAACCAGTGTCAGCATGTCCAGGTGTGGCCCTTGAAGACCAGAGTTAATAGGTCCGGGTGGGTCACTGATAGTGAACAGTGTAACCATATCCTGATCTACCATGTGGGTACAAGAGACACCAGGTCCTGGTGAGGCCCAGGTGGGACCAGAGACTTGAGGTCCAGGTGAGGTCCCGATGGGAACCACAGTCACCATTCAGGTGAGGCCATGCTTAGGATCAGAGTCACGAGTTACAAGTGAGGCCCAGGTCGAGCCAGAGTAACCTGGTACAGAAGAGGCCAAAGTCAGGAGCAGAGTTACCAGGATCAGGTCAGTCCCAGTGGGGAACAGAGTAACAATGTCCCGATGAAGCCCAGGTAGAACCTGAGTCACCAGGTCCAGATGAGGCGCAGTTGGGGAGCATGTTCACTAGGTCCCGGTGAGGCCCAGTTGAGGACCAGAGTCACCAGGTCTAGTGGAGGCCTAGAGGGGTACCAGATTCACCTGGTCTAGGTGACATCCACATGAGGACCAGAGTCACCACGTCAGGGTGAGGCCCAGAGTGGATCCAGAGTCATCATGTCCAGGTGAGGCTCAGTTGTGGAACAGAGTATCCAGTTCATAATGGTCCACAGGGGAGGACAAGAGTCAGCAGATTGAGTTAGGCCCAGTTAGGATGAGAGTCACCAGTTCCAGGTGAGGCCAAGAAGGAGTCCACAGCAATCAGTTCCAGGTGGGGAACAAATTCATCAGGACTGGGGGAGGCCCAGATGGGGACCAGATCCACCCTGTCCAGGTGATGCCCAGGTGGTGACCAGAGTTACCAGTTCTGGGTGAGGACCAGGTAAGGATCAGATTCACCAGGTCCAAGTGAGGCCCACTTGGGGACCTATGTCACCAGGTATGTGTGAGGCCCATGTGGAAACCCCACTCAACAGGTCCAGGTGAGGCCAACCTGCAGGCCATGCAGAGGAACGGTGTCCCGATGAAGCCCAGGTAGGGACCAGAGTTACCAGGTCCAGGTGAGGCCAACCTGCAGGCCATGCAGTGGAACCATCTCCGATGATGCCCAGGTAGGGAGCAGAGTCACCAGGTCCAAATGTGGCCCACATCGAGTATATTCACTAGGTCCAGGTGAGGCCCAGTTGAGGACCAGAGTCACCAGATCTGGTTGAGGCCTAGAGGGGTACCAGAATCACCTGGTCCAGGTGACATCCAGATGGGGACCAGAGTCACCAGGTCAGGGTGAGGCCCAGAGAGGTACCAGAGTCATCATGTCCAGGTGAGGCTCAGGTGTGGAACAGAGTAATCAGGTACCAATGATGCCCAGGTGAGTTCCAGGGTCACCAGATCTGGGTGACGCGCAGATAGGATCAGAGTCACCAGTTCCAGGTGAGGCAAAAAGAGTCCACAGCAATCAGGTCCAAGTGGGGAACAAAGTCACCAGGACTCGGTGAGGCCAAGATATGGAACAGATTCACCAGGTCCAGGTGAGGCCCAGGTCGTGACCAGAGTCCCCGGGTCGGGGAGAGGACCAGGTAAGTACTAGATTCACCAGGTCCAAGAGGCCCACGTAGGGACCTGAGTCACCAGGTATGGGTGAGGCCCAGGTGACAACCCCACTCACCAATTCCAGGTGAAGCCAACCTGCAGGCCAGAGTCACCAGATCCAGGTGAGGCCCTAGACGGGAACGGAGTCACCAGGTAAATGTGAGTCTACAAGGACACCACAGTCACCAGGTCCAGGTGTGGTTCATGTGGGAACGAGAGGCAACAGGTCAAGGTGAGACCCAGGTGGGGACCACAGTCACCAGGTCCAGATTGAGGCCTAGGTGGGGGGACCAGTGTCATCAGGACCAGTTGAGGCCAAAGTGCGGAGAACAGTTATCATGTCCAAGTGAGGCCCAGGTGGGGAACAGAGTAACCATATCCCATTGATGCCAGGTGGGATAAGAGTCACAAGGTGCAGACGAGGCCTAAGTGAGGAGTAGATTCACCAGATCGTGTTGAGACCCAGTTGAGTACCAGTCTCCCCAGCTCCGGGTGAGTCCCAAAGGGGGACCAGAGTCACCCGGTTCTGTGATATCCAGGTGAGGACCAGAGTCAACAGGTCAGGGTGAGGCCCAGAGGGGGACGAGAATCACTAGGTCCAGGTGAGGCCCCGATTTGGAACTGAGATAACAGGTCCCATGATGCCCATTTGAGGACCTGAGTCATCAGGTCCAGGTGAGGTCCCTGTGGGAACCACTGACCTCATCCAGGTGAGGCCCAGGTGGGACCACAGTCACCAGGTCCAGGTGACGCCCAGGTATATAAGAGAGTATCCAGGTCCCAATGATGCCCAGGTAAGGACCAGAGTCCACAGGTCCAAGAGAGGCACAAATATGGATCAGAGTCATTGTGTTCCAGGTGAGGCTAGATGGAGACCACAAGAACCAGGTCCAGGAGAGCCCCTTATGGGAACCAGAGCCTCCAGATCCAGGTGAGGTTCTGGTGGGACCAGAGTCACAAGTTCCAGGGGGGGCGCAGGTGGCAACAGTATTCACCAAGTCCAGGTGAGGCCCAGGTGGCGACCAGTCACCAGATCCAAATGTGGACCAGCTAAGGACCAGATTCACCAAGTGAAGTCCATGTTGGAAAGAGCGTCACCAGTTCCAGGTGAAACCCAGGTGGGACCAGAGTCACTAGGTCCAGATGAGGCCCAGGTGAGGACCAGAGTTACCAGGTACACGTGAGGCCCCGGTGGGGATTAGAGTCAACATGTCCATGTGAGGCCGGCATGGGGACCATGGTCAACAGGTCTACTTGAGGCCGAGGTGTGGAACACAGTAAGCAGGTCCAGGTGAGTCCGCGGTGGTGACTAGAGTCACCACGTCCACGTGAGGACCAGGTGGGGACCAGGATCACCAGGTACAGGGGAGGCCCTTGAAAGAACCAGAGTCAACAGTTCGAGGTCAGGCGCAGGTGGCAACCAGGGTCAGCAGGTCCAAGTCAGGCCAAAGTGGGGTTCACAGTCACGAAGGCACGGTGAGACCCAGAGGGGGACCAGAGTCATGTGGTCCAGGAGAGGTCCAGTTGTGGAACACAGTCACCGGGTCCCAATTTTGCCCAGTTGAGGACCATGGTCAACAGGTACAGTTGAGGCCCGGATGGGGACCGGAGTCCCCAAATCCGGGTGAAGCCCAGGTGGGGACCACAGTCACAGATCCAGGGTAGTCTCAGGTGCAGACCAGAATCATCAGTTCCAGGTGTGGTGCAGGTGGCAACCACACTCACCAGGTCCCTTTGAGGCCCTGGTGGGGACCAGAATCACGAGGTACATGAGAAGCTAGAAACACTGCAGCCACCAGGTCCACATGATGTCCATGTGGGAACGAGAATCACCACTTCCAGGTGTGGCCAAGAAAGTGTCCAAAGCAATCAGGTCCAGGTGGGGAACAAAGTCACCAGGACTGGGTGAGGCCCAGATGGGGAAGAGATTCACCAGGTCCAGGTGAGGCCCAGGTGGCGACCAGTAACCAGATCCAGGTGAGTACCAGCTAAGGACCAGATTCACCAGGCCAAAGTGAAGCCCAAGGGTGACCAGATTCAACAGGTAAGGGTGAGTCCCAGAGGGGGAACCAGAGTAACCAGTTTAGTTTGAGGCCCAGAATGGGACCAGAGGTCCCTGGTCAAAGTGAGTCCCAGGTGTGGAATAGAGTATCCAGGTCCCAATGATGCCTGGGTGAGGACCAGAGTCACTAGGGCCATGCAGGCCCAGAAGGGGAACAGAATCACTAGGTCCTGGTGAGGCATAGAAAAAGACCCCAGTCACCAGTATCAGGTGAGCCCTTTGTGGGAACAAGCCACTCTATCCAGCTGAGTCCCAGGTCCATCTAAGGCCCACGTGAGGACCAGATTCATCAGGTCGAATTGAGGCATAGCTGGGGACAAGAGTCACCAGGTCTGGGTGCGGCCTAGGTGGGGCAAGATTCAGCAGTTCTGAGTTAGGTCAAAGTGGGGACGAGAGACACCAGGTCTAGGTGAGGCCAAACTGAGGACCAGAGTCACCAGATCCAGGTGAGGCCCATGTTGGAAAGAGAGTCACCAGGTCTAGGAGAGGTCCAGGTGGGGACCAGAGTCACCAGATCCAGGTGAAGGCCAGGTGGGGACCAGAGTCACCAGATCCAGGTGAAGCCCAGGTGGGGACCAGAGTCACTAGGTCCAGATGAGGCCCAGGTGAGGACCAGAGTTACCAGGTACACGTGAGGCGCTGGTAGGTATCAGAGGCAACTGGTCCATGTGAGGCAGGCTAGGGGACCATGGTCAAGAGTTCTACTTGAGACCCAGTGTGGAACACTGTAACCAGGTCCAAGTGAGTCCCCGGTGGTGACAAGAGTCACCAGGCCCAGGTGAGACCCAGGTGGGAACCAGGATCACCAGGTACAGGGGAGGCCCTTGAAAGAACCAGAGTCAACAGTTCGAGGTAACGCACAGGTGGCAACCAGGGTAAGCAGGTCCAAGTCAGGCCAAAGTGGGGTTCACAGTCACTAGAGCACGGTGAGACCCACAGGGGGAACAGAGTCACCTGCTCCAGGTGAGGTCCAGGTGTGGAACACAGTCACCGGGTGCCATTTTTCCGTGATGAGGACCATGGTCAACAGGGCTAGGTGAAGCCCAGGTGGGGACCACAGTCACCAGATCCAGGGTAGTCTCAGGTGCAGACCAGAATCACCAGGTCCAGGTGTGGTGCAGGTGGCAACCAAACTCACCCGGTCCCGGTAAGGCACTGGTGGGGACCAGAGTCACGAGGTACATGAGAAGCTACAAACAGATGGGATCCCTGGGTGGCGCAGCGGTTTGGCGCCTGCCTTAGGCCCCGGGCGATCATGGAGACCCGGGATCGAATCCCACGTCGGGCTCCTGGTGCATGGTTCCTGCTTCTCCCTCTGGCTGTGTCTCTGCCTCTATCTCTCTCTGTGACTATCATAAATAAATAAAAATTAAAAAAAATGCTAGAAACACTGCGGCCAACAGGTCCACATGATATCCATGTGGGAACGAGAATCACCAGTTACAGGTGAGGACCATGTGGGGATCCGACTCACCATATCCAGGTGAGACCCAGGTGGGAAACAGTGACACCATGTCCAGGTGTGGCCCAGGTGAAGACCAGAGTTAATAGGTCCGGCTGGGTCACTGTTAGTGAACAGTGTAACCATATCCTGATGCTAACCAGGTGGGTACCAGAGACACCAGGCCCTGGTGAGGCCCAGGTGGGACCAGAGACATGAGGTCCAGGTGAGGTCCCTATGGGAACCACAAACACCAGGTCAGGTGAGGCCATGCTTAGAATCAGAGTCAACAGTTACAGGCGAGGCCCAGTTAGAGCCAGAATCACCTGGTAAAGAGAGGCCAAAGTCAGGACCAGAGTTACCAGGATCAGGTCAGTCCCAGTGGGGAACAGAGTAACCATGTCCCGATGATGCCCAGATAGAACCAGCGTCACCAGGTCGAGATGAGGCGCAGGTGGGGAGCATATTCACTAGGTCTCGTTGAGGCCCTGTTGAGGACCAGAGTCACCAGGTCTAGTTGAGGCCTAGAGGGGTACGAGATTCACCTGGTCTAGGTGACATCCAGATGCGGACCAGAGTCACCATGTCAGGCTGAGGCCCAGAGGGGATCCAGAGTCATCATGTCCAGGTGAGGCTCAGGTGTGTAACAAAGTATCCAGGTCATAATGGTCCACAGGTGAGGACCAGAGTCACCAGATCTGGGTGAGGCTCAGTTAGGATCAGAGTCACCAGTTCCAGTTGAGGCCAAGAAGGAGTCCACAGCAATCAGGTCCAGGTGGGGAAGAAAGTCAACAGGACTGTTGAGGCCCAGATGGGGACCAGATTCACCCTGTCCAGGTGATTCCCAGGTGGTGACCAGGATTACCAGGTCCGGGTGAGGACCATAAGGACCAGATTCACCAGGTCCAAGTGAGGCCCACGTGGGGACCTGTGTCACCAGGTATGGGTGAGCCCCAGGTGGCAACCCCAGTCTCTAGGTCCAGGTGAGGCCAACCTGGAGGCCATGCAGAAAAACCGTGTCCCGGTGATGCCCAGTAGGGACCAGAGTTAGCAGGTATAGCTGAGGCCAACCTGCAGGCCATGCAGTGGATCCATGTCCCGATGATGCCCAGGTAGGGACCAGAGTCACCAGGTCCAAATGAGGCCTAGATGGAGCATATTCAATAGGTCCAGGTGAGGCCCAGTTGAGGACCAGAGTCACCAGAACTGGTTCAGGCCTAGAGGGGTACCAGAATCGCCTGGTCCATGTGACATCCAGATGGAGACCAGAGTCACCAGGTCAGGGTTAGGCCCAGAGTGGTTCCAGAGGCCAGAGCCTCATGTCCAGGTGAGGCTCAGGTGTGGAACAGAGTCACCAGGTACCAATGATGCCCAGGAGAGGACCAGAGTCACCAGGTCTGGGTGACACGCAGATAGGATCAGAGTCCCCATGTCCAGGTCAGGCCATGAAAGAGTCCACAGCAATCAGGTCAAGGTGGGGCACAAAGTCACCAGGACTGAGTGAGGCCAAGATGGGGTCGGATTCACCAGGTCGAGGTGAGTCCCAGGTGGTGACCAGAGTCCCCGGGTCTGGGAGAGGACCAGGTAAGGACCAGATTCACCAGGTCCAGGAGGCCCACGTGGAGACCTGAGTCACCAGGTATGGGTGAGTCCCAAGTGGCATCCCCACTAACCAGGTCCATGTGAGGCCAACCTCCAGGCCAAGTCACCCGATCCACGTGAGGACCGAGTGGGGACTGGAGTCACCAGTTAAAAGTGATTCTACAACAACACAGTCATCAGATCCTGGTGTGGTTCATGTGGGAACGAGAGTCACCAGGTCCAGGTGAGACCCAGGTGTGGATGACAGTCTCCAGGTCCAGATTGAGGCCTAGGTGGGGGGACCAGAGTCATCGGGACGAGTTGAGTCCAAAGTATGGAGCAAAGTTATCATGTCCAGTGAGGCCCAGGTGGGGAACAGAGTAAAAATGTCCCATAGATGCCAGGTGGGAAAAGAGTCACAAGGTCCAGACGAGGCCTAAGTGAGGAGTAGATTCACCAGGTCCTGTTGAGGCCCAGTTGAGTATCAGTGTCCCCAGCTCTGGGTGATTCCCAGAGGGGGACCAGAGTCACCCGGTTCTGGTGTGAGTCAGGTGCGGACCAGAGTCACCACGTCAGGATGAGGCCCAGAGGGGAACGAGAATCACTAGGTCCAGGTGAGGCCCCGATGTGGAACTGAGAAAACAGGTCCCATGATGCACATATGAGGACCTGAGTCACCAGGCCCAGGGGAGGTCCCTGTGGGAACCAGTCACCTCGTCCAGGTGAGGCCCAGGTGGGACCACAGTCACCAGTTCCAGGTGAGGCCCGGTATATAAGAGAGTATCCAGGTCCCAATGATGCCCAGGTAAGGTCCAGAGTCAACAGGTCCAGGAGAGGCCCAAATATGGATCAGAGTCATTGTGTTCCAGGGGAGGCCAGATGGAGACCACAGGAACCAGGTCCAAAAGAGCCCCATATGGGAACCAGAGCCACCAGATCCAGGTGAGGTCCAGGTGGGACCACAGTCACAAAGTCCAGGTGAGGCGCAGGTGGCAACAGGATTCACCAAGTCCAGGTGAGTCCCAGGTGGCGACCAATCACCAGATCCAGGTGCGGATCAGCTAAGGACCAGATTCACCAGGCCCATGTGAGTCTCAAAGGGGTGACCAGAGAAACCAGGTAACGGTGAGGCCCAGAGGGAGAATCAGAGTAACCAGTTTAGTTAGAGGCCGAGAATGGGACAAGAGGTCCCTGGTCAAAGTGAGGCCCAGGTGTGGAATAGAGTATCCAGGTCCCAAAGATGCCTGGGTGAGGACCAGAGTCTCTAGGGCCATGCAGGCCCAGATGGGGAACAGAATCACTAGGTCCTAGTGAGGCATAGAATAAGACCAGAGTCAGCAGTATAAGGTGAGCCACTTGTGGGAACCAGAGCCACTCTACCCAGCTGAGTCCCAGGTCCATGTGAGGCCCACGTGAGGACCAGATTCATCAGGTCGAATTGAGGCATAGTTGGGGACAAGTCACCAGGTCTGGGTGCGGCGTAGGTGGGGCAAGATTCAGCAGTTCTGAGTTAGGTCAAAGAGGGAACGAGAGACACCAGGTCCAGGGGAGGCCAAACTGAGGAACAGAGTCACCAAATCCAGGGAAGAACCATGTTGGAAAGAGAGTCACCAGGTCCAGGAGAGGTCCAGGTGGGGACCAGAGTCACCAGATCCAGGTGAAGTCCAGGTAGGGACAAGAGTCACCAGATCCAGATGAGGCCCAGGTGAGGACAGAGTTACCATGTACACGTGAGGCCCCGGTGGGGATCAGAGGCAACAGGTCCATGTGAGTCCCGCCTGGGGACCATGGTCAACAGGTCTACTTGGGACACAGGTGTGGAACACAGTAAGCAGGTCCAGGTGAGTCCCCGGTGGTGACAAGAGTCACCAGGTCCAGGTGAGGCCCAGGTGGGGACCAGGAACACCAGGTACAGGGGAGGCCCTTGAAAGAATCAGAGTCAACAGCTCGAGGTCAGACGCAGGTGGCAACCAGGGTCAGCAGGTCCAAGTCAGGCCAAAGTGGGCTTCACAGAAACTAGGGCACGGTGAGACCCAGAGGGGGACCAGAGTCACCTGGTCCAGGTGAGGTCCAGTTGTGGAACACAGTCACTGGGTCCCTATTTTTCCCCGTTGGGGACCATGGTCAACAAGGCCAGGTGAGGCCCAGGTGGGGACCGCAGTCCCCAAATCCATGTGAAGCCCAAGTGGGGACCACAGTCACCAGATCAGGGTAGTCTCGGGTGCAGACCAGAATCACCAGGTCCAGGTGAGGTGCAGGTGGCAACCACACTCACCAGGTCCCGGTGAGGCCCTGGTGGGGCCAGAGTCACGAGGTACATGAGAAGCTAGAAACACTGCAG
Source organism: Canis lupus familiaris (assembly GCF_011100685.1). Taxonomy (NCBI): domain Eukaryota; kingdom Metazoa; phylum Chordata; class Mammalia; order Carnivora; family Canidae; genus Canis; species Canis lupus. The sequence continues at coordinate 10,048 of NW_023330967.1, forward strand.
CTACCAGGTCCACATGATGTCCATGTGGAAACGAGAATCACCAGTTTCAGTTGAGGAGCAGGTGGGGATCCGACTCACCATGTCCAGATGAGACCCAGGTGGGAACCAGTGTAACCATGTCCAGGTGTGGCCCAGGTGAAGACCAGAGTTGATAGGTCCGGCTGGGTCACTGATAGTGAACAGTGTAACCATACCCTAATGCTACCCAGGTGGGTACCAGAGACACCAGGTTCTGGTGAGCCCCAGGTGCGACCAGAGACATGAGGTCCACGTGAGGTCCCGATGGGAACCACAGACCAGGTCAGGTGAGGCCATGCTTAGGATCAGAGTCACAGGTTACATGTGAGGCCCAGGTGGAGCCAGAGTCACCTGGTACAGATGAGGCCAAATTCAGGACCAGAGTTACCAGGATCAGGTCAGTCCCAGTGGGGAACAGAGTAACCATGTTCCGATGATGCCCAGGTAGACCCAGCGTCACCAGGTCCAGAGGAGGCGCAGGTGGGGAGCATATTCACTAGGTCTCGGTGAGGCCCAGTTGAGGACCAGAGTCACCAGGTCTATTGAGCCCTTGAGGCGTAACAGATTCACCTGGTCTAGGTGACATCCAGATGGGGACCAGTGTCACCATGTCAGGGTGAGGCCCCTAGGGGATCCAGAGTCATCATGTTCAGGTGAGGCTCACGTGTGGAACAGAGTATCCAGGTCATAATGGTCCACAGGTGAGGACCAGTTCACCAGATCTGGGTGAGACCCAGTTAGGATCAGAGTCTCCAGTTCCAGGTGAGGCCAAGAAGGAGTCCACAGCAATCAGGTCCAGGTGGGGAACAAAGTCACCAGGACTGGGTGAGGCCCAGATGGGGCCTGATACACCAGGTCCACGTGAGGCCCAGGTGGTGACCAGAGTCCCCAGGTTTGGGAGAGAACCAGGTAAGGACCAGATTCACCAGGTCCAAGAGGCCCACGCGGGGACCTGAGTCACCAGGTATGGGTGAGGCCCAGGTGGCAACCCCACTCACCAGGTCCAGGTGAGGCCAAATTTTGGTAGAGTCACTAGATCCAGTTGAGGCCCTAGTGGGGACCGGAGTCACCAGGTAAATGTGAGTCTACAAGAACACCACAGTCACCAGGTCCAGGTGTTGTTCATGTGGGAACGAGAGTCACCAGGTCCAGGTGAGACCCAGGTGGGGACCACAGTCACCAGGTCCAGATTGAGGCCTAGGTCGGGGGACCAGAGTCATCAGCACCAGTTGAGGCCAAAGTGTGGAGAAAGTTACCATGTCCAGGTGAGGCCCAGGTGGGGAACAGAATATCCATGTCCCATGATGCGGGGGAAAAGTGTCACAAGGTCCAGACGAGGCCAAAGTGAGGAGTAGATTCAATAGGTCCTGTTGAGGCCCTGTTTAGGACCGGTGTCCCCAGCTCCGGGTGAGACCCAGAGAGGGACCAGAGTCACCCGGTTCTGGTGATATCCAGGTGGGGACCAGAGTCACCACGTCACGGAGAGGCCAGAGGGGGACGAGAATCACTAGGTCCAGGTGAGGCCCCGATGTGGAACTGAGAAACCAGGTCCCATGATGCCCATATGAGGACCTGAGTACCAGGTCCAGGTGAGGGCCCTGTGGGAACCAGTCACCTCGTCCAGGTGAGGCGCACGTGGGACCACAGTCACAAGGTCCAGGTAAGGCCCAGGTATATAAGAGAGTATCCAGGTCCCAATGATGCCCAGGGAAGGACCAGAGTCAACAGATCCAGGAGAGGCCCAAATGTGGATCAGAGTCATTGTTTTCCAAGTGAGGCCAGATGGAGACCAAGGAACCAGGTCGAGGAGAACCCCATATGGGAACTAGAGCCACCAGATCCAGGTAAGGTCCAGGTAGGACCACAGTCACAAGGTCCAGGTGAGGCCAAGGTGGCAACAGGATTCACCAAGTCCAGGTGAGGCCCAGGTGGCGACCAGTCACAACATCCAGGTGCGGACCAGCTAAGGACCAGATTCACCAGGCCCAAGTGAAAACCAAGGGGTGACCAGAGTCACCATGTAAGGGTGAGTACCAGAGGGGGAACCAGGGTAACCAGTTTAGTTTGAGGCCCAGAATGGGACCAGAGGTCCCTGGTCAAAGTGAGGCTCAGGTGTGGAATAGAGTATCCAGGTCCCAATGATGCCTGGGTGAGGATCAGTGTCACTAGGGCCATGCAGGCCCAGATGGGGAACAGAATGACTAGGTCCTGGTGAGGCATAGGATAAGACCACAGTCACCAGTATCAGGTGAACCCCTTGTGGGAACCAGAGCCACTCTGTCCAGCTGAGTCCCAGGTCCATGTGAGGCCCACGTGAGGACCAGATTCATCAGATCGAATTGAGGCATAGCTGGGGACAAGAGTCACCAGGTTTGAGTGTGGCCTAGGGGGGCAAGATTCAGCAGTTCTGAGTTAGGTCAAAGTGGGGACGAGAGACACCAGGTCCAGGTGAGGCCAAACTGAGGACCAGATTCACCAGATCCAGGTGAGGTCCATGTTGGAAAGAGAGTCACCAGGTCCAGGAGAGGTCCAAGTGGGGACCAGAGTCACCAGATCCAGGTGACTTCCAGGTGGGGACCAGAGTCACCAGATCCATCTGAGGCCCAGCTGAGGACCAGAGTTACGAAATACATGTGAGGCCCCGGTGGGGATCAGAGGCAACAGGTCCTTGTGAGGCCGGCTTGGGGACCTTGGTGAACAGGTCTATTTGAGGCCCAGGTTTGGAACACAGTAACCAAGTCCAGGTGAGTCCCCGGTGGTGACAAGTTTCATCACGTCCAGGAGAGGCCCAGGTTGGGACCAGGATCACCAGGTCCAAGTAGGCCTTGGAAAGAACCAGAGTCAACATTTCGAGGTCAGGCGCAGGTGGCAGCCATGGTCAGAAGGGCCAAGACAGGCCAAAGTGGGGTTCACAGTCACTAGGGCACGGTGAGACCGAGAGGGGGCCAGAGTCATCTGGTCCAGGTGAGGTCCAGTTGTGGAACACAGTCACCGGGTCCCAATTTTGCCCAGTTGAGGACCATGGTCAACAGGGTCAGGTGAGACCCAGTTGGGGACCAGAGTCCCCAAATCCAGGTGAAGCCCAGGTGGGGACCAGAGTCACCAGATCCAGGTGAAGCCCAGGTGGGACCACAGTCCAACAAGGTCCAGGTGAGGCGCAGGAGGCAACAGGATTCACAAGTCCAGGTGAGACCCAGGTGGCGACCAGTCACCAGATCCAGGTGCGGACCAGCTAAGGACAAGATTCAGCAGGCTCATGTGAATCCCAAGGGTGACCAGATCACCAGTAGGGGTGAGGCCCAGGGGGGAACCAGAGTAACCAGTTTAGTTTGAGGCCCAGATGGGACCAGAGATCCCTGGTCAAACTGAGGCCCGGTGTGGAATAGAGTATCCAGGTCCCAATGATGCCTGGGTGAGGACCGAGTCACTAGGGCCATGCAGGCCCAGATGGCAAACAGAATCACTAGGTCCTGGTGAGGCATAGAATACACCACAGTCAACAGTATCAGGTGAGCCCCTTGTGGAACCGAGCCACTCTATGGAGCTGAGTCCCAGGTCCATGTGAGGCCCACGTGAGGACCAGATTCATCAGGTCGAATTGAGGCATAGCTGGGGACAAGAGTCACCAGGTCGGGTGCGGCCTAGGTGTAGCAAGATTCAGAAGTTTTGAGTTAATCAATGTGGGTATGAGAGACACCAGGTCCAGGTGAGGCCAAAGTGAGGACCAGAGTCACCAGATCCAGGTGAGGTCCATGTTGGAAAGAGAGTCACCAGGTTCAGGGAGGTCCAGGTGGGGACCAGAGTCACCAGATCAGGTGAAGTCCAGGTGGGGACCAGAGTCACCAGATCCAGGTGAAGCCCAGGTGGGGACCAGAGTCACTAGGTCCAGATGAGGCCCAGGTGAGGACCATAGTTACCAGACACTGAGGCCCGGTGGGGATCAGAGGCAAGAGGACTACTTGAGGCCCATGTTTGGAACACGTAACAAGGTCCAGGTGAGTCCCCGGTGGTGACAAGAGTCACCACGTCCAGGTGAGGCCCATGTGGGGCCAGGATCACCAGGTCCAGGAAGGCCCTTGAAGAACCAGAGTCAACGATCGAGGTCAGGAGCAGGTTGCAACCAGTGTCAGCAGGTCCAAGTCAGGCCAAAGTGGGGTTCACAGTCACTAGGGCACGGTGAGACCCAGAGGGGGACCAGAGTACCTGGTCCATGTGAGGTCCAGTTGTGGAACAGTCACCGGGTCCCAATTTTGCCCAGTTGAGGACAATGGTCAACACTGCCAGGTGAGGCCCAGATGGGGACCGGAGTCCCCAAATCCAGGTGAAGCCCAGGTGGGGACCAGAGTCACCAGATCAGGGTATCTCGGGTTGCAGACCAAATCTCCAGGTCCAGGTGAGGTGCAGGTGGAACCACACTCACCAGGTCCCGGTGAGGCACGGTGGGACCACAGAGTCCGAGGTACATGAGAAGCGAAACACGCGCCACCAGGTCCACATGATGTCCATGTGGAATGAGAATCACTAGTTCAGGTGAGGACCTGGTGGGATCCCACTCACCATGTCCAGGTGAGACCCAGTGGGAACCAGTGTCACCATGTCCAGGTGTGGCCCGGTGAAGACCAGAGTTAATAGGTCAGGCTGGGTCATTGTTAGAACAGTGTAACCATATCCTATGCTTCCCAGGTGGGTACCAGAGACACTAGGTCCTGGTGAGGCCCAGGTGGAACCAGAGCCTGAGTTCCAGGTGAGGTCCCGATGGGAACCACAGTCCCAGGTCAGGTGAGTCCATGCTTAGGATCAGAGTCACCAGTTACAGGTGAGGTCCCGGTGGAGCCAGAGTCACCTGGTACAGATGAGGCTAAAGTCAGGATCAGAGTTACCAGATCAGGTCAGTCCCAGTGGGGAATACAGTAACCATTTCCGATGATGCCCAGGTAAACCAGCGTCACCATGCCAGCGGCGCAGCTGGGGAGCAGTTCACTAGGTCCGGTGAGGCCCAGTTTGGGACCAGAGTCACCAGGTCATTGAGGCCCTTGAGGTACAGATTCACCTGGTCTAATGACATCCAGATGGGGACCAGAGTCACCATGTCAGGGTGAGGCCCCTAGGGGGATCCAGAGTCAATGTCCAGGTGAGGCTCACGTGTGGAACAGAGTATCCAGTTCATATGGTCCACAGGTGAGGACCAGAGTCACCAGATCTGGGTGAGGCCCAGTTAGGATCAGAGTCCCAGTTCCAGGTGAGGCCAAGAAGGAGTCCACAGCAATCAGGTCCAGGTGGGGAACAAATCACCAGGAATGGATGACCCCAGATGGGGACCAGATCACCAGGTCAGGGTGAGGCCCAGAGAGGCCTAGAGTCATCATTTCCAGGGGAGCTCCGGTGTGGAACAGAGTCACCAGGTACCAATGATGCCCAGGTGAGGACCAGAGTCACCAGTGTGGGTGACGCGAGATAGGATCAGAGTCACCAGGTCCAGGAGAGGCCAAGAAGCTCCACAGCAATCAGGTCCAGGTGGGGAACAAAGACACAAGGACTGGGTGAGCCCCAGATGGGGACCAGATTCACCAGGTCCAGGTGAGGCCCAGGTGGTGACCAGATCCCCGGGTCTAGGAGAGGACCAGGTAAGGTCCAGATTCACCAGGACCAAGAGACCCACGTGGGGACCTGAGTCACCAGGTATGGGTGAGGCCCAGGGGGCAACCCCACTCACCAGGTCCACGTGAGGCCAGCCTGCACGCCAGAGTCACCAGATCCAGGTGAGGCCCTAGTGGGGACCGGAGTCACCAAGTAAATGTGAGTCTACAAGAACACTACATCCCCAGGTCCAGGTGGTTCATGTGGGAACGAGAGTCACGAGGTCCAGGTGAGAACCTGGTGGGGACCACAGTCACCAGGTCCAGATTGAGGCCTAGGTGGGGGGACCAGAGTCATCGGGACCAGTTGAGACCAAAGTGTGGAGCAAAGTTTTCATGTCCAGGTGACGCCCAAGTGGGGAACAGAGTAACCATGTCCCATTGATGCCAGATGGGAAAAGAGTCACAAGGTCCAGATGAGGCCTAAGTGAGGAGTAGATTCACCAGGTCCTGTTCAGGCCAGGTTTAGGACCAGTGTCCCCAGCTCCGGGTGGCGTCCCAGAGGGGGACCAGAGTCACCCGGTTCTGGTGATATCCAGGTGGGGACCAGAGTCACCACGTCAGGGTGAGGCCCAGTGGGGGACGAGAATCACTAGGTCCAGGTGAGGCCCCGATGTGGAACTAGAAACCAGGTGCCATGATGCCCATATGAGGACCTGAGTCACCAAGTCCAAGTGAGGTCCCTGTGGGAACCAGTGAACTCCTCCAGGTGAGGCTCAGGTGGGACCACAGTCACCAGGTCCAGGTGAGGCCCAGGTATATAAGAATTATCCAGGTCCCAATGATGCCCAGTTAAGGACCAGAGTCAACAGGTCCATGAGAGTCCCAAAAATGGATCAGAGTCATTGTGTTCCAGGTGACGCCAGATGGAGACCACAGGAACCAGGTCCAGGAGAGCCGCATATGGGAACCAGAGCCACCAGATCCAGGTGAGGTCCAGGTGGGACCAGAGTCCAAGGTCCAGGTGAGGCGCAGGTGGCAACAAGATTCACCAAGTCCAGGTGAGGCCCAGGTGGCGACCAGTCACCAGATCCAGGTGCGGACCAGCTAAGGACCAGATTCACCAGCCCATGTGAAGCTCAAGTGGTGACCAGATTTACCAGGTAAGGGTGAGTCCCAGAGGGGGAATCAGAGTAACCAGTTTAGTTTGAGGCACAGAATGGGACCAGAGGTCCCTGGTCAAAGTGAGGCCCAGGTGTGGAATGAGTATCCAGGTCCCAATGATGCCTGGGTGAGGACCAGCTCACTAGGGCCATGCAGGCCCAGATGGGGAACAGAATCACTAGGTCCTGTTGAGGCATAGAATAAGACCAGATTCAGGGATCCCTGGGTAGCGCAGCTGTTTGGCGCCTGCCTTTGGCCCAGGGCGCGATCCTGGAGACCCGGGATCGAATCCCACATCGGGCTCCCGCTGCATGGAGCCTGCTTCTCCCTCTGCCTGTGTCTCTGCCTCTCTCTCTCTGTGACTATCATAAATAAATAAAAATTTAAAAAATTAAAAAAAAGACCAGATTCACCAGTATCAGGTGAGCCCTTGTGGGAACAAAGCCACTCTACACAGCTGAGTCCCAGGTCCATGTGAGGCCCAAGGGAGGACCAGATTTATCAGGTAGAATTGAGGCATAGCTGGGGACAAGTGTCACCAGGTCTGGGTGCGGCCTAGGTGGGGAAAGATTCAGCAGTTCTGAGTTAGGTCAAAGTGGGGACGAGAGACACCAGTTCCAGGTGAGGCCAAAGTGAGGACCAGAGTCACCAGATCCAGATGAGTTCCATGTTGGAAAGAGTCACGAGGTCCAGGAGAGGTGCAGGTGGGGGCCAGAGTCACCAGATCCATGTGAAGTCCAGGTGGTGACCAGAGTCACCAGATCCAGGTGAAGCCCAGGTGGGGACCAGAGTCTCTAGTTGCAGATGAGGCCCAGGTGAGGACCAGAGTTACCAGGTACACGTGAGGCCCCGGGGTGATCAGAGGCAACAGGTCCATGTGAGGCCGGCTTGGGGTCCATGGTCCACAGTTCTACTTGAGGCCCAGGTGTGGAACACAGTAAGCAGGTCCAAGTGAGTCCCTGGTGGTGACAAGAGTCACCACGTCCAGGTGAGCCCCAGGGGGGACCAGGATCACCAGGTAGAGGGGAGGCCCTTGAAAGAACCAGAGTCAACAGTTCGAGGTAAGGCGCAGGTTGCAACCAGGGTCAACAGGTCCAAGTCAGGCAAAAGTGGGGTTCACAGTCACTAGGGCACAGTTACCGGGTCCCAATTTTGCCCATTGAGTACCATGGTCAACACGGCCAGGAGAGGCCCAGATAGGGACCGGAGTCCCCAAATCCAGGTAAGCCCAGGTTGGGACCACAGTCACCAGATCCAGGATAGTCTCAGGTGCAGACCAGAATCACAAGGTCCAGGTGAGGTGCAGGTGGCAACCACACTCACCAGGTCCCGGTGAGGCCCTGATGGGGACCAGAGTCACGAGGTACATGAGAAGCTAGAAACTCTGCAGCCACCAGGTCCCCATGATATGTCCATGTGGGAATGAGTATCACCAGTTACAGGTTACTACCAGGTTGGGCTTTGACTCACCATGTCCAGGTGAGACCCATGTGGGAACCAGTGTCACCATGTCCAGGTGAGACCCATGTGGGAACCAGTGTCACCATGTCCAGGTGTGGCCCAGGTGAACCAGAGTCAATAGGTCCAGCTGAGTCACTGTTAGTGAACAGTGTAACCATATCCTGATGCTACCCAGGTGGGTACCAGAGACACCAGGTCCTGGTGACGCCCAGGTGGGACCAGAGTCATGAGGTCCAGTTGAGGTCCAGTTGTGGAACACAGTCACCGGGTCCCAATTTTGCCCAGTTGAGGACCATGGTCAACAGGGCCAGGTGAGGCCCAGATGGGGACCGGAGTCCCCAAATCCAGGTGAATCCCAGGTGGGGACCACAGTCACCAGATCCACAGTAGTCTCACGTGCAGACCAGGATCATCAGGTCCAGGAGGTGCAGGTGGAAACCACACTCACCAGCTCCTGCTGAATAGAGTAACCATGTCCCGATGATGCCCAGGTAGAACCAGAGTCACCAGGTCCAGATGAGGCGCAGGTGGGGAGCATGTTCACTAGGTCCCCGTAGGCCCAGTTGAGGACCAGAGTCACCAGGTCAAGTTGAGGCCTAGAGGGGTACCAGATTCACCTGGTCTAGGTGACATCCAGATGGAGACCAGAGTCACCATGTCAGGCTGAGGCCCAAGGGGATCCAGAGTCATCATATCCAGGTGACGCTCAGGTGTGTAACAAAGTATCCAGGTCATAATGGTCCACAGGTGAGGACCAGAGTCATCAGATCTGCGTGGACCCAGTTAGGATCAGAGTCACCATTCAAGGTGAGGCCAAGAAGGAGTCCACAGCAATCAGGCCCAGGTGGGGAACTAAGTCACCAGGACTGGGTGAGGGCCAGAGGGGGACCAGATTCACCAGGCCCAGGTGATTCCCAGGTGGTGACCAGAGTTACAAGTTCCAGGTGAGGACAAGGTAAGGACCAGATTCACCAGGTCCAAGTGAGGCCCACGTGGGACCTGTGTCACCAGGTATGGGTGAGGCAAGGTGGCAACCCCACTCACCAGGTCCAGGTGAGGGCAACCTGCAGGCCATGCAGAGGAACCTAGTCCCGATGATGCCCAGGTTGGGACGAGTTACCAGGTCCAGGTGAGGCCAACCTACAGGCCATGCAGTGGAACCATGTCCCGATGATGCCCAGGTAGGGACCAGAGTTACCAGGTCCAGGTGAGGCCAACCTGCAGGTCATGCAGTGGAGACATGTCCCGATGATGCCCAGGAAGGGACAAGAGTAACCAGGTCCAAATGAGCCCCAGATGGAATGTATTCACTATGTCCAGGTGAGGCCCAGTTGAGGACCAGAGTCACCAGATCTGGATGAGGCCTAGAGGGGTACCAGAATCACCTGGTCCAGGTGAATCAGATGGGGACCAGAATCACCAGGTCAGGGTGAGGCCAGAGAGGCTCCAGAGTCATCATGTTCAGGTGAGGCTCAGGTCTGGAACACAGTGTCCGGTCATAATGGTCCATATGTGAGGACCAGAGTGACCAGATCTGGTGACCGCAGATAGGATCAGAGTCACCAGTTCCAGGTGAGGCCAAGAAAGTCCACAGCAATCAGGTCCAGGTGGGAACACAGTCACCAGGACTGGGTGAGGCCCAGATGGGGACCAGATTCAACACGTCCAGGTGAGGCCCAGGTGGTGTCCAGAGTCCCCGGGTCTGGGAGTGGACCAGGTAAGGACCAGATTCACCAGGTCCAAGAGGCCCACGTGGGGAACTGAATCACCAGGTATGGGGTGGCAACCCCACTCACCAGGTCCAGGTGAGGCCAACCTTCAGGCCAGAGTCACCAGATCCACGTGAGCCCTAGTGGGGACCGGAGTCACCGGTAAATGTCCGTCTACAAGAACACCACAGTCCAGGTCCAGGTGTGGTTCATGTGGGAACGAGAGTCACCAGGTCCAGGTGAGAACCAGGTGGGGACCAGAGTCACCAGGTCCAGATAGAGGCCTAGGTGGGGGACCAGAGTCATCAGGACCAGTTGAGGTCAAAGTGTGGAGCAAAGTTATCATGTCCAGGTGAGGCCCAGGTGGGGAACAGAGTAACCATGTCCCATTGATGCCAGGTGGGAAAAGAGTCACAAGGTCCCGGTGAGGCGCAGGTGGCAACAGGATTCACCAAGTCCAGGTGAGGCCCAGGTGGCGACCAGTCACCAGATCCATGTGCGGACCAGCTAAGGACCAGATTCACTAGGCCCAAGTGAAGCCCAAGGGGTGACCAGATATACCAGGTAAGGGTGAGGCCCAGAAGGGGAACCAGAGTAACCAGTTTAGTTTGAGGCCCAGAATGGGACCAGAGGTCCCTGGTCAAAGATAGGCCCAGGTGTGGAATAGAGTATCCAGGTCCCAATGACGCCCAGGTGAGGACCAGATCACCAGGTCTGGGTAATGCGCAGATAGGCTCAGAGTCACCAGTTCCAGGTGAGGCCAAGAAAGAGTCCACAGCAATCAGATCCAGGTGGGGAACAAAGTCACCAGGACTGGGTGAGGCCCAGATGGGGACCAGATTGACCAGGTCCAGGTGAGGCCCAGGTGGTGACCAGAGACCACGGGTCTGGGAGATGACCAGGTAGGACCAGATTCACCAGGTCCAAGAGGCCCACGAGGGGACCTGTGTCCCCAGGTACGGGCGAGGCACAGGTGGCAACCACACTCACCAGGTCCAGGAGAGGCCATCCTTCGAGCCATGCAGAGGAACCCTGTCCCGATGATGCCCATGTAAGAACCAGAGTTACCACGTCCAGGTGAGGCCAACCTGCAGGAAATGCAGTGGAAACATGCCCTGATGATGTCCAGGTAGGGACCAGGGTTACCAGGTCCAGGTGAGGCAACCTGCAGGCGATTGCAGTGGAACCGTGTCCAGATGATGCCCAGGTAGGGACCAGAATCACCAGGTCCAATGAGGCCCAGATGGAGCATATTCACTAGGTCCAGGTGTGGTCCAGTGGAGGACCAGAGTCCCAGACCCTGTTGAGGCCTAGAGGGGTACAAGAATCACCTGGTCCAGGTGACATCCAGATGGGGACCAGAGTCACCAGGTCAGGATGAGGCCCAGAGAGGTTCGAGAGTCATCATGTCCAGGTGAGGCTCAGGTGTGGAACAGAGTCAACAGGTACCAAAGATGCCCAGGTGAGGACCAGAGTCACCAGGTCTGGGTGACGGGCAGATAGGATCAGAGTCACCTGTTCCAGGTAAGGCCAAAAAACACAGCAATCAGGCCCAGGTGGGGAACAAAGTCACCAGGACAGGGTGAGGCCCAATTAGGACCAGATTCACCAGGCCCAGGTTATTCCCAGGTGGTGACCAGACATACCAGTTTCCGGGTGACGACCAGGTAAGGACCAGATTCACCTGGTCCAAATGAGGCCTACGTGGGGACCTGAGTCACCAGGTATTGGTGAGGCCAGGTGGCAAGGCACCCCAGGTCCAGGTGAGGCCAACCTGCAGGCCATGCAGAGAACCATATCCCGATGATACCCAGGTAAGGACGAGAGTTACAACATCCGGTGAGGCCAACCTGCAGGCAATGCTGTGGAACCATGTCCCGATGATGCCCAGGGAGGGACCAAAGTCACCAGGTCCAAATGAGGCCCAGATGGAGCATATTCACTAGTCCCGTTGCGGCCCAGTGAGGACCAGAGTCACCATATCTCGTTGAGGCCCAGAGGGGTACCAGAATCACCTGGTACAGGTGACATCCAGATGGAGACCAGAGTCACCAGTTCAGGGTGAGGCCAAGAGAGGTTCCAGAGTCATCATGTCCATGTGAGGCCGTCTTGGAGACCATGGTAAACAGGTCTACTGAGGTCAAGGTGTGGAACACAGTAAGCAAGTCAAGGTGAGTCCCCTGGTGACAAGTGTCACCACGTCCAGGTGAGGCCGAGGTGGGGACCAGAATCACCAGGTACAGGAAAGGCCCTTGAAAGAACCTGGGTCAACAGTTCGAGGTCTGGCGCAGGTGGCAACCAGGGTCAGCAGGTCCTAGTCAGGCAAAGTGGGGTTCACAGTCACTAGGACACGGTGAGACCCAGAGGGGGACCAGAGTCACCTGGTCAGGTGAGGTCCAGTTGTGGAACAAAGTCACCGGGCCCAATTTACCCAGTTGAGGACCATGGTCAACAGGTCCAGGTGAGGCCAGATGGGGACCGGAGTCCCCAAATACAGGTGATGCCCAGGTGGGGACCATCACCAGATCCAGGGTAGTCTCAGGTGCAGACCAGAATCACCAGGTCCAGGTGACGGCAGGTGGCAACCACACTCACCAGGACCCGGTGAGGTCCTGGTGGGGATCAGAGTCACGAGTACATGAGAAGCTAGAAACACTGCAGCCACCAGGTCCACATGATGACCATGTGGGAACGAGAATCACCAGTTACAGGTGAGGACCAGTGGGGATCCGACTCACCATGTCCAGGTGAGACCCAGGTGGGAACCAGTGTCACCTTGTCCAGGTGTGCCCAGGTGAAGACCAGTGTTAATAGGTCCGGCTGGGTCACTGTTAGTGAACAGTGTAACCATATGCTGATGCTACCCAGGGGGTACCAGAGACACCAGTCCAGGTGAGGCCCAGGTGGACCAGAAATGAGGTCCAGTTTATTTCCCGATGGAACCACAGTCACCAGGTCAGGTGAGGCCATGCTTAGTATCAGAGTCACCAGTACAGGTGAGGCCAGGTGGCACAGAGTCACCTGGTACAGAAGAGGCCAAAGTCAGGACCAGAGTTACCAGATCAGGTCAGTCCCAGTGGGGAATACAGTAACCATCCCAATGATGCCCAGGTAGAACCAGAGTCACCAGGTCCATCGAGGCGCAGGTGGGGAGATATTCACTAGGTCCAGGTGAGGCCCAGATGAGGACCAGACCAGGTCTAGTTGAGGCCTTGAGGGGTACCAAATTCCCCTGGTCTAGGGGATCCAGATGGGGACCAGAGTCACCATGTCAGGGTGAGGCCCAGAGGGGATCCAGAGTCATCATGTCCAGGTGAGGTCAGGTGTGGAACGAGTATCCAGTCATAATGATCCACAGGTGAGGACCAGAGTCACCAGATCTGGGTGAGGCCCAGTTAGGAGCAGAGTCACATTCCAGGTGAGGCCAAGAAGGAGTCCACAGCAATCAGGTCAGTAGGGAACAAACCAGGACTGGGTGAGGCCCAGATGGGGACCAGATTCAACAGGTCCAGGTGATTCCCAGGTGGTGACCAGAGTTACCAGGTCCGGATGAGGGCCAGGTAAGGACCAGATTCACCAGGTCCAAGTGAGGCCCACGTGGGACCTGTGTCACCAGGTATGGGTGAGGCCCATGGCATCCCCACTCACCAGGTCCAGGTGACGCCAACCTGCAGGCCATGCAGAGGAACCGTGTCCCGATGATGCCCAGGTAGGGACGACAGTTTACCAGCCAGGTGAGGCAACCTGCAGACCATGCAGTGAAACCATGTCCCGATGATGCCGAGGTTGGGATCAGAATCACCAGGTCCAATGAGACCCAGATGGAGCATATTTACTAGGTCCAGGTGTGGTGCAGTGGAGTACCAGAGTCACAAGACCTGGTTGAGGCCTAGAGGGGTACCAGAATCAACCTGGTCCAGGTGACATCCAGATGGGGACAGAGTCACCAGGTCAGGATGAGGCCCAGAGAGGTTCCAGAGTCAACATGTCCAGGTGAGGCTCAGGTGTGGAACAGAGTCACCAGGTACCAAAGATGCCCAGGTGAGGACCAGAGTCACCAGGTCTGGGTAATGCCCAGATAGGATCAGAGTCAGATAGGATCAGAGTCACCAGTTCAAGGTGAGGCAGGCCAAGAAATAGTGCACAGCAATCATCCAGGTGGGGAACAAAGTCACCAGGACTGGGTGATGCCCAGATGGGGACCACATTGACCAGGTCAGGTGAGGCCCAGGGGGTGACCAGAGACCCCGGGTATGGGAGAACGACCAGGTCTCCCATAGACCAGATTCACCAGGTCCAAGAGGCCGACGAGGGGCCTGTGTCCCCAGGTACGGGTGAGGCACAGGTGGCAACCACACTCACCAGGTCCAGGAGAGGCCATCTTTCGCGCCATGCAGAGGAACCGTGTTCCCGATGATGCCCATGTAGGAACCAGAGTTACCAGGTCCAGGTGATGCCAACCTGCAGGCCATGCAGTGGAACCATGTACCGATGATGCCGAGGGAGGGACCAGAGTCACCAGGTCCAAATGAGGACCAGATGGAGCATATTCACTAGGTCCAGGTGAGGCCCAGTTGAGGACCAGAGTCACCAGATCTGGTTGAGGCTCAGAAGGGTACCAAAATCACCTGCTCAGGTGACATCCAGATGGGGACCAGAGTCACCAGGACAGGGTGAGGCCCAGAGAGGTTCCAGAGTCATCATGTCCAGGTTAGGCTCAGGTGTGGAACTGATCACCAGGTACCAAGATGCCCACTGAGACCAGAGTCACCAGGTCTGGGTAATGCCCAGATAGGATCAGAGTCACCAGATAGGATCAGAGTCACCAGTTGCAGGTGAGGCAAGAAGAGTCCACAGCAATCAGTTCCAGGTGGGGAACAAAGTAACCAGGACTGGGTGAGGCCCAGATGGGACCAGTTCCCCTTCTCCAGGTGAGGCCCAGGTGATGACCAGAGTCCCAGGTTGGGAGAAGACGAGGTAAGGACTAGATTCACCAGGTCCAAGAGGCCCACGTGGGGACCTGAGTCACCAGGTATGGGTGAGCCACAGGTGGCAATCCCACTCACCAGGTTCAGGTGAGGCCAACCTGCAGGCGGTGCGCGGAACCATGTGCCGATGATGCCCAGGTAGGGACCCGAGTCACCAGGTCCAAATAAGGCCAACATGGAGCATATTCACTAAGTCCACGTGAGGCCCAGTTGAGGACCAGAATCACCAGATATGCTTGAGGCCTAGATGGGAACCAGAATCACCCAGTCCGGGTTACGTCCTAATGGGGACCAGAGTCACCAGGTCAGGGTGAGGCCCAGAGAAGTTCCAGAGTCATCATGACCAGGTGAGGCTCAGGTGTGGAACAGAGTCAGCAGGTACGAATGATGCCCAGGTGAGGACCAGAGTCAACAGGTCTAGGTGACGCGCAGATAGGATCAGAGTCACCAGTTCCAGGTGAGGCCAAGAAAGAGTCCACAGCAATCAGGTCAAGGTATGGAACAAAGTCACCAAGAATGGGTGAGGCCCAGATTGGGACCAGATTCACCAGATCCAGGTGAGGCCCAGGTGGTGACCAAATCATCGGGTCTGGGAGAGGACCAGGTAAGGACCAGATTCACCAGGTCCAAGAGGCTCACGTGGGACCTGAGTCACCAGGTATGGGTGAGGCCCTAGTGGCAACGCACTCACCAGGTCCAGGTGAGGCCAACCTGCAGGCCAGAGTCATCAGATCCAGGTGAGGCCCTAGTGGGGACCGAGTCACCAGGTAAATGTGAGTCTACAAGAACACCACAGTCACCAGGTCCAAGGTGGTTCATGTGGGAACGAGAGTCACCAGGTCCAGGTGAGACCCAGGTGGGACCATAGTCACCAGGTCCAGATTGAGGACTAGGTAGGGGGACCAGAGTCATCAGGACTTGTTGAGGCCAAAGTGTGGAGCAAAGTTATCATGTCCAGGTGAGGCCCAGGTGGGGAACAGAGTAACCATGTCCCATTGATGCCAGGTGGGAAAAGAGTCACAAGGTGCAGACGAGGCCTAAGTGAGGAGTAGATTCACCAGGTCCTGTTGAGGCCCAGCTGAGGACAAGTGTCGCCAGCCCCGGGTGAGTCCCAGAGGGGGACCAGAGTCACCCGGTCCCTGGTGATATCCAGGTGGGAGCCAGAGTCAGCACGTCAGGGTGAGGCCCAGAGGGGGACGAGAATCACTAGGTCCAGGTGAGGCCTCGATGTGGAACTGAGAAACCAGGTCCCATGATGCCCATATGAAGGACCTGAGTCACCAAGGTCCAGGTGAGGTCCTGTGGGAACCAGTCACCCGGTCCAGGTGAGGCCCAGGTGGGACCAGAGTCACCAGGTCCAGGTGAGGCCCAAGGTATATAAGAGAGTATCCAGGTCCCAATGATGCCCAGGTAAGGACCAGAGTCAACAGGTCCAGGAGAGGCCCAAATATGGTTCAGAGTCATTGTGTTCCAGGTGAGGCCAGATGGAGACCACAGGAACCAGGTCCAGGAGAGCCCCATATGGGAACCAGAGCCACCAGATCCAGGTGATGTCTGGGTGGAACCACAGTCACAAGGTTCAGGGGAGGCGCAGATGGCAACAGGTTTCACCAAGTCCAGGTGAGGCCAGGTAGCGACCGGTCACCAGATCCAGGAGCGGAACAGCTAAGGAACAGATTCACAGGCCCAAGTGAAGCCCAATGGGTGACCAGAGTCACCAGGTAGGGGTGAGGCCCAGAGGGGGAACCAGAGTAACCAGTTTAGTTTGAGGCCCAGAATGGGACCCTAGGTCCCTGGTGAAAGTGAGGCTCAGATGTGGAATAGAGTATCCAGATCCCAATGATGCCTGGGTGAGGAAAAGATTTACTAGGGCCATGCAGGCCCAGATGGGGAACAGAATCACTAGGTCTGGTGAGGCATAGAATAAGACCACAGTCAGCAGTATCAGGTAAGCCCCTTGTGGGAACCAGAGCCACTCTATCCAGCTGAGTCCAGGTCCTTGGAGGCCCACGTGAGGACCAGATTCATCAGGTCGAATTGAGACATAGCTGGGGACAAGAGTCACCAGGTCTGCGTGCGGCCTAGGTGGGGCAAGATCAGCAGTTCTGAGTTAGGTCAAAGTGGGGACGAGAGACACCAGGTCCAGGTGAGGGCAAAGTGAGGACCAGAGTCACCAGATCCAGGTGAGGTCCATGTTGGACAGAGAGTCACCAGGGTCCAGGAGATGTCCAGGTGGGGACCAGAGTCACCAGATCCAGGTGAAGTCCAGGTGGGGACCAGAGTCACCAGATCCAGGTGAAGAACAGGTGGTGACCAGAGTCACTAGGGTCCAGATGAGGCCAGGTGAGGACCAGAGTTACCAGACAACTGAGGCCCCGGTGGGATCAGAGGCAACAGGTCTACTTGAGGCCCAGGTGTAGAACACAGTAACAAGTGCCAGGTGAGTCCCCGGTGTTGACAAGTGTCACCACGTCCAGGTGAGGCCCAGGTGGGGACCAGGATCACCAGGTCCAGGGGAGGGCCTTGAAAGAACCAGAGTCAAAAAGTTCGAGGTCAGGAGCAGGTGGCAACCAGGGTCAACAGGTCCAAGTCAGGGCCAAAGTGGGGTTCACAGTCACTAGGGAACGGTGAGACCCAGAGGGGTACCAGAGTCACCTGGTCCAGGTGAGGTCAGTTGTGGAACACAGCCAACGGGACCAATTTTGCCCGTTGAGGACCATGGTCAACACGGCCAGGTGAGGCCCAGATGGGGTCCAGAGTCCCAAATCCAGGTGAACCCAGTGGGGACCACAGTCACCAGATCCAGGGTAGTCCCTCAGGTGCAGACCAGAATCACCGATCCAGGTGAGGTGCAGGTGGCAACCACCTCACCAGGTCCCGGTCAGGTCCTGATGGGGACCAGAGTTCACGAGGGTACATGAGAAGCTAGAAACACTGCAGCCACCAGGTCCACATGATGTCCATGTAGGAACGAGAATCACCAGTTACAGGTGAGGAGCAGTGTAGGGATCTGAGGTCACCATGTCCAGGTGAGACCCTGGTGGGAACCAGTGTCAACCATGTCCAAGTGTAGACCAGGTGAAGACGAGAGTTATAGGTCCGGCCTCGTCACTGTTGGTGAACAGTGTAACCATATCCTGATGCTACTCAGGTGGGTACCAGATACAAGTCCTGGTGAGTCCTAGTTGGGACCAGAGACATGAGGTCCAGGTGAGGTACCGATGGAAACCACAGTCTCCAGGTGAGGTGAGTCCATGCTTAGGATCAGAGTTACCACTTACAGGTGAGGTCCAGGGGGGAGCCAGAGTCACATGACACAGAAAAGGGCCAAAGTCAGGACCAGAGTTACCACGATCAGGTCAGTCCCCACTGGGAATAGAGTAACCACGTCCCGAATGATGCCCAGGTAGAACCACATTTACCAGGTCCAGGTGCGGCCAACCTAAAGGCCATGCAGTGGAACCTTGTCCCCGATGATGCCCAGGTAGGGAAGAGAGTCACCAGGTCCAAATGAGGCCCAGATGGAGCATATTCACTAGGTCCAGGTGAGGCCCAGTTGAGGACCAGAGACACCAGATCTGGTTTAGAACTAGGGGTACCAGAATAACCTGGTCCAGGTGATATCCAGATGAGGACCAGAGTCTCCAGGCCTGAGTCACGCGCAGAGAGGATAAGAGTCACCAGTTCCAGGTGAGGCCAAGAAAGAGTCCAAAGCAATCAGGTCCAGGTGGGGAACAAACTCACCAGGACTGGTTGAGGCCCAGATGGGGTAGAGATTCACCAGGTCCAGGTGAGGCCCAGGAGGTGACCAGAATCCCCGGGTCTGGGAGAGGACCATGTAAGGACCAGATGCACCAGGTCCAAGAGAACCACGTGGGTCCCTGAGTCATCAGGTATGGGTGAAGCTCAGGTGGCAACCCCACTCACCAGGTCCAGGTGAAGCCAACCTGCAAGCCAGAGTCACCAGATCCAGGTGAGGCCCTAGTGGGGACCGGTGTCACCAGGTAAAATGTGAGTCTACAAGAAAACAACAGTCACCAGGTCCAGGTGTGTTTCATGTGGGAACGAGAGTCACCAGGTCCAGGTGAGACCCAGGTGGGGACCACAGTCACCAGGTCCAGATTGAGGCCTCGGTGGGGGGACAAGAGTCATCAGGAAGCAGTTGAGGCCACACTGTGGAGCAAAGTTATCATGTCCAGGTGAGGCCCAGTTGGGGAACAGAATAAACATGTCCCATTGATGTCAGGTGAGAAAAGAGTCACAAGGTCCAAACGAGGCCTAAGTGAGGAGTAGATTCACCAGGTCCTGTTGAGGATCAGCTGAGGACCAGTGTCCCAGCTCCGGGTGAGTCCCAGAGGGGGACCAGAGTCACCCGGTTCTGGTGATATCCAGGTGGGGACCAGAATCACCACGTCCGGGTAAGGCCCAGAGGGGGACGAGAATCACTAGTTCCAGATGAGGCCCCGATGTGGAACTGAGAAACCAGGTCTCATGAAGCCCATATGAGGACCTGAGTCCCAGGTGCAGGTGAGGTCCCTGTGGGAACCAGTCAACTCGTCCAGGTGAGGTCCAGGTTGGACCACAGTCACAAGGTCCAGGTGAGCCGCAGGAGGCAACAGGATTCACCAAGTCCAGGTGAGGCCCAGGTGGCGACCAGTCACCAGATCCAGGTGCGAAACAGATAAGGACCAGATTCTCCAGGCCCAAGTGAAGCCCAATGGGTGACCAGAGTCACCAGGGCAGGGTGAGGCCCAGAGGGGGTCCAGAGTAACCAGTTTAGTTTGAGGCCCAGAATGGGACCAGAGGTCCCTGTTCAAAGAGAGGCCCAGGTGTGGAATAGAGTATCCAGGTCACAATAACGCCTGGGTGAGGACCAGAGTCACTAGGGCCATGCAGGCCCAGATGGGGAACAGAATCACTAGGTCCTGGTGAGGCATAGAATAAGACCACATTCAGGAGTATCAGGTGAGCCCCTTGTGAGAACCAGAGCCACTCTATCTAGCTGAGTCCCCAGGAACAGGTGAGTCCCACGTGAGGACCAGATTCATCAGGTCGAATTGAGGCATAGCTGGGGACAAGAGTCACCAGGTCTGGGTGCGGCCTAGGTGGGGCAAGATTCAGCAGTTCTGAGTTAGGTCAAAGTGGGGACGAGAGACACCAGGTCTAGGTGAGGTCAAACTGAGGACCAAATTAACCAGATCCAGGTGAGGTCCATGTTGGGAAAGAGAGTCATGAGGTCCAGGAGAGGTCCAGGTGGGGTCCAGAGTCACCAGATCCAGGTGAAGTCCAGGTGGGGACCAGAGTCACCAGATCCAGGTGAAGCCCAGGTGGGGACCAGAGTCACTAGGTCCTGATTAGACTCAGGTGAGGATCAGAGTTACCAGATACACGTGAGCCCCCGGCGGTGATCAGAGCCAAAAGGTCCATTGAGGCCGGCTTGGGGACCCTCGTCAACAGGTCTACCTGAGGCCCAGGTGTGGAACAAAGTAATCATGTCCAGGTGAGTCCCCGGTGGTGACAAGAGTCACCACGTCCAGTTGAGGACCAATTGGGGACCAGGATCACCAGGTACAGGGGAGGCCCTTGAGAGAACCAGAGTCAACATTGTGAGGTCAGGCGCAGGTGGCAACCAGGGTCAGCAGGTCCAAGTCAGGCCAAAGTGGGGTTCACAGTCACTAGGGCCCAGTGAGACCCAGAGGGGGACCAGAGTCACCTGGTCCAGGTGAGATCCAGTTGTGGAATACAGTCACCGGGTCCCAATTCTGCACAGTTGAGGACCATGGTCAACAGGGCCAGTTTAGGCCCAGATGGGGACCGGAGCCCCAAATTCAGGTGAAGCCCAGGTGGGGACCACAGTCACCAGATCCAGGGTAGTCTCAGGTGGAGACCAGAATCACCAGGTCCTGGTGAGGTGCAGGTGGCAACCAGTCTCACCAAGTCCCGGTGAGGCCCTGGTGGGGACCAGAGTCACGAGGTACATGAGAAGCTAGTAACACTGCAACCACCAGGTCCACATGATGTCCATGTGGGAACGAGAATTACAAGTTACAGGTGAGGAGCAGGTGGGGGATATGAGTCACCATGTCCAGGTGAGACCCTGGTGGGAACCAGTGTCTCCATGTCCAAGTGTGGACCAGGTGAAGACGAGAGTTAATAGGTCCGGCCGCGTCACTGTTGGTGAACAGTGTAACCATATCCTGATGCTACTCAGGTGGGTACCAGATACAAGTCCTGGTGAGTGCCAGTTGGGACCAGAGACATGAGGTCCAGGTGAGGTACCGATGGAAACCACAGTCACCAGGTGAGGTGAGGCCATGCTTAGGATCAGAGTCACCACTTACAGGTGAAGTCCAGGAGGAGCCAGAGTCACATGGCACAGAAGAGGCCAAAGTCAGGACCAGAGTTACCACGATCAGGTCAGTCCCACTGGGAATAGAGTAACCACGTCCCCATGAAGCCCAGGTAGAACCACAGTTACCAGGTCCAGGTGCGGCCAACCTAAAGGGCCATGCAGTGGAACCTTGTCCCGATGATGCCCAGGTAGGGAAGAGAGTCACCAGGTCCAAATGAGGCCCAGATGGAGCATATTCACTAGGTCCAGACGAGGCCCAGTTGAGGAACACAGACACCAGATATGGTTTAAACCTAGAGGGGGGGATCCCTGGGTGGCTCAGCGGTTTAGCGCCTGCCTTTGGCCCAGGGCGCGATCCTGGAGTCCCGGGATTGAGTCCCGTGTCGGGCTCCCGGTGCATGGAGTCTGCTTCTCCCTCTGCCTGTGTCTCTGGCTCTCTCTCTCTCCCTCTCTCTCTCTCTCTGTCTTATCATGAATAAATAAATAAATAAATAAATAAATAAATAAATAAATAAATAAAAAATAAAAAATAAACCTAGAGGGGTACCAGAATCACCTGGTCCCGGTGACATCCAGATGGGGACCAGAGTCTCCAGGACTGAGTCACGCGCAGAGAGGATAAGAGTCACCAGTTCCAGGTGAGGCCAAGAAAAAGTCCAAAGCAATCAAGTCCTGGTCGGGAACAAACTCACCAGGACTGGTTGAGGCCCAGATGGGGTAGAGATTCACCAGGTCCAGGTGAGGCCCAGGAGGTGACCAGAATCCCCGGGTCGGGGAGTGGACCATCTAAGGACCAGATTCACCAGGTCCAAGAGAACCACGTGGGTTCCTGAGTCATCAGGTATGGGTGAAGCTCAGGTGGCAACCCCACTCACCAGGTCCAGGTGAGGCCAACCTGCAAGCCAGAGTCACCAGATCCAGGTGAGGCCCTAGTGGGGACCGGTGTCACCAGGTAAATGTGAGTCTACAAGAAAACAACAGTCACCAGGTCCAGGTGTGTTTCATGTGGGAACGAGAGTCACCAGGTCCAGGTGAGACCCAGGTGGGGACCACAGTCACCAGGTGCAGATTGAGGCCTCGGTGGGGGGACGAGAGTCATCAGGAGCAGTTGAGGCCAAAGTGTGGAGCAAAGTTATCATGTCCAGGTGAGGCCCAGGTGGGGAACAGAATAACCATGTCCCATTGATGTCAGGTGAGAAAAGAGTCACAAGGTCCAAACGAGGCCTAAGTGAGGAGTAGATTCACCAGGTCCTGTTGAGGATCAGGTGAGGACCGGTGTCCCAGCTCCGGGTGAGTCCCAGAGGGGGACCAGAGTCACCCGGTTCTGGTGATATCCTGGTGGGGACAAGAATCTCCACGTCCGGGTGAGGCCCAGATGGGGACGAGAATCACTAGGTCCAGATGAGGCCTCGATGTGGAACTGAGAAACCAGGTCCCATGAAGCCCATATGAGGACCTGATTCACCAGGTCCAGGTGAGGTCCCTGTGGGAACCAGTCACCTCGTCCAGGTGAGGTCCAGGTTGGACCACAGTCACAAGGTCCAGGTGAGGCGCAGGAGGCAACAGGATTCACCAAGTCCAGGTGAGACTCTGGTGGCGACCAGTCACCAGATCCAGGTGCGGAACAGATAAGGACCAGATTCTCCAGGCCCAATTGAAGCCCAGTGGGTGACCAGAGTCACCAGGACTGGGTGAGGCCCAGAGGGGGGACCAGAGTAACCAGTTTAATTTGAGACCAAGAATGGGACCAGAGGTCCCTGGTCAAAGAGGGGCCCAGGTGTGGAATAGAGTATCCAGGTCCCAATGATGCCTGGGTGAAGATCAGAGTCACTAGGGCCATGCAGGCCCAGATGGGGAACAGAATCACTAGGTCCTGGTGAGGCATAGAATAAGACCACATTCAGCAGTATCAGGTGAGCCCCTTGTGAGAACCAGAGCCACTCTATCCAGCTGAGTCCCAGGACCAGGTGAGTCCCACGTGAGGACCAGATTCATCAGGTCGAATTGAGGCATAGCTGGGGACAAGAGTCACCAGGTCTGGGTGCGGCCTAGGTGGGGCAAGATTCAGCAGTTCTGAGTTAGGTCAAAGTGGGGACGAGAGACACCAGGTCCAGGTGAGGCCAAACTGAGGACCAGAGTCACCACATCCAGGTGAGGTCCATGTTGGAAAAGAGTCACCAGGTCCAGGAGAGGTCCAGGTGGGGTCCAGAGTCACCAGATCCATGTGAAGTCCAGGTGGGGACCAGAGTCACCAGATCCATGTGAAGCCCAGGTGGGGACCAGAGTCACTAGGTCCAGATGAGGCCCAGGTGAGGACCAGAGATACCAGGTACACGTGAGGATCCGGTGGGGATCGGAGGCAACAGGTCCATGTGAGGCCGGCTTGGGGACCATGGTCAACAGGTCTACTTGAGGCCCAGGTGTGGAACACAGTAAGCAGGTCCAAGTGAGTCCCCATTGGTGACAGGAGTCACCACGTCCAGGTGTGAGCCAGGTCCGACCAGGATCACCAGGTCCAGGGAAGGCCCTTGAAAGACCAGAGTCAATAGTTCGAGGTCAGGCGCAGGTGGCAACCAGGGTCAGCAGGCCCAAGTCAGGCCAAGTGGGGTTCACAGTCACTAGGCCACGGTGAAACCCAGAGTGGGACCAGAGTCACCAGGTCCAGGTGAGGCCCAGGTGGGAACCAGGATCACCAGGTCAAGTTTAGGACTAGAGGGGTATCAGAATCACCTGGTCCAGGTGACATCCAGATGGGGACCAGAGTCACCATGTCAGGCTGAGGCCCAGAGAGGATCCAGAGTCAACATATTCAGGTGAGGCTCAGGTGTGGAACAGAGTATCCAGGTCATAATGGTCCACAGGTGAGGACCAGAGTCACCAGATCTGGGTGAGGCCCAGTTAGCATCAGAGTCAGCAGTTCCACGTTAGCCAAGAAGGAGTCCACAGCAATCAGGTCCAGGTGGGGAAGAAAGTCAACAGGACTGGGTGAGTCCCAGATGGGGACCAGATTCACCAGACCCAGGTGATTCCCATGTGGTGACCAGAATTACCAGTTCCGGGTGACCACCAGGTAAGGACCAGATTCACCAGGTCCAAGTGAGGCCCACGTGGGGACCTGTGTCACTAGGCAAGGGTGAGGCCCAGGTGACAAACCCACTCACCAGATCCAGGTGAGGCCAATCTGCAGGCCATGCAGAAGAACCAGGTCCCAATGATGCCCAGGTAGGGACGAGAGTTACCAGGTCCAGGTGAGGCCAACCACCAGGACATGCAGTGGAATCATGTCCCGATGATGCCCATGTATGGACCAGAGTTACCAGGTCCAGGTGAGGCCAACATGCAGGTCATGCAGTAGAACCATGTCCCGATGATGCCCAGGTAGTGACCAGAGTCACCAGGTCCAAATGAGGCCCAGATGGAGCATATTCACTAGGTCCAGGTGAGGCCCAGTTGAGGACCAGAGTCACCAGATCTGGTTGAGGCCCAGAGGGGTACCATAATCCCCTGGTCCAGGTGACATCCATATGGGGACCAGAGTCACCAGGTCAGGTTGATAGCCAGAGAGATTCCAGAGTCATCATGTCCAGGGGAGCCTCAGGTGTGGAACAGAGTCACCAGGACCAATGATGCCCAGGTGAGGACCAGAGTCACCAGGTTCACGTGAAGCCCCGGTGGGGATCAGAGGCAACAGGTCCATGTGAGGACGGCTTGGGCACCATGGTCAACAGGTCTATTGAGTCCCAGGTGTGGAACACAGAAAGCAGGTCCAGGTGAGTCCCCAGTGGTGACAAGAGTCACCACGTCCAGGTGATGCCCGGTGGGGACCAGGATCACCAGGTACAGGGGAGGCCCTTGAAAGAACCAGAGTCAACAGTTCGACGTCAGGCGAAGGTTCCAACCAGGGTCAGCAGGTCAAGTCAGGCCAAAGTGGGTTTCACAGTCACTAGGGCACGGTAAGACCCAGAGGGGAACAGGAGTCACGTGGTCCAGGTGAGTTCCAGTTGTGGAACACAGTCACCGCATCCCAATTTTGCCCAGTTGAGGACCATGGTCAACAGGGCCAGGTGAGCCCCAGATGGGGACCGGAGTCCCCAAATCCAGGTGAAGCCCAGGTGGGGACAACAGTCACTAGATCCAGGGTAGTCTCAGGTGCAGACGAGAATCACCAGGTGCAGGTGAGATGCAGGTGGCAACCATACAGACCATGTCCCGATGAGAACCTGGTGGGGACCAGAGTCACGAGGAACATGAGAAGCTAGAAACACTGCAGCCACCAGGTCCACATGATGTCCATGTGGAAACGAGAATCACCAGTTACAGGTGAGGACCAGGTGGGGATATGAGTCACCATGTCCAGGGGAGACCCAGGTTGGAACCAGTGTCACCATGTCCAGGTGTGGCCCAGGTGAAGACCAGAGTTAATAGGTCCGTCTGGGTCACTCTTAGTGAACAGTGTAACCATAACCTGATGCTACCCAGGTGGGTACCAGAGACACCAGGCCGTGGTGAGGCCCAGGTGGGACCAGAGACATGAGGTCCAGGTGAGGTACATATGGGAACCACAGTCACCAGGTCAGGTGAGGCCATGCTTAGAATCAGAGTCACCAGTTACAGGTGAGGCCCAGTTAGAGGCAGAATCACCTGGTACAGAGAGGCCAAAGTCAGGACCAGAGTTACCAGGATCAGGTCAGTCCCAGTGGGGAACAGAGTAACCATGTCCCGATGATGTCCAGATAGAACCAGCGTCACCAGGTCCAGATGAGGCGCAGGTGGGGAGCATGTTCACTAGGTCCCGGTGAGGGCCAGTTGAGGACCAGAGTCACCAGGTCTAGTTGAGGCCTAGAGGGGTACCAGATTCACCTGGTCTAGGTGACATCCAGATGGGGACCAGAGTCACCATGTCAGGCTGAGTCCCAGAGGGGATCCAGAGGCAGCATGTCCAGGTGAGGCTCAGGTGTGGAACAGAGTATCCAGGTCATAATGGTCCACAGGTGAGGACCAGAGTCACCAGATCTGGGTGAGGCCCAGTTAGGATCATAGTCACCAGTTCCAGGTGAGGCCAAGAAGGAGTCCACAGCAATCAGGTCCAGGTGGGGAAGAAAGTCAACAGGACTGGGTGAGGCCCAGATGGGGACCAGATTCACCAGGTCCAGGTGATTCCCAGGTGGTGACCAGGGTTACCAGGTCCGGGTGAGGACCAGGTAAGGACCAGATTCACCAGGTTCAAATGAGGCCCACGTGGGGACCTGTGTCACCAGGTATGGTTGAGACCCAGGTGGCAACCTCACTCACCAGGTCCGGCTGAGGCCAACATGCAGGCCATGCAGAGGAAACGTGTCCCGATGATGTCGAGGTAGGGACCAGAGTTACCAGGTCCAGGTGAGGCCAGCATGCAGGCCAGAGTCACCACATCCATGTGAGGCCCTAGTGGGGACGGGAGTCACAAGGTAAATGTGAGTCTACAAGAACACCACTGTCACCAGGTCCAGGTGTGGTTCATGTGGGAACGGGAGTCACCAGGTCCAGCTGAGACCCAGTTGGGGACGACAGTCACCAGTCCAGATTGAGACCTAGGTTGGGGGACGAGAGTCATCAGGACCAGTTGAGGCCAAAGTGTACAGCAAAGTTATCATGTCAAGGTGAGGCCCAGGTGGGGAACAGAGTAACCATGTCCCATTGAGGCCAGGTGGGAAAAGAGTCACAAGGTCCAGACGAAGCCTAAGATTGGAGTAGATTCACCAGGTCCTGTTGAGGCCCACCTGAGGACCAGTGTCACCAGCTCCGGGTGTGTCACCCGGTTCTGGTGATATCCATGTGGGGACCAGTGTCACAAGTCAGGGTGAGGCCCTGAGGGGGACGAGAATCACTAGGTCCAGTTGAGGCCCCGATGTGGAACTGTGAAACCAGGTCCCAAGATGCCCATATGAGGACCTGAGTCACCAGGTCCAGGTGATGTCCCTGTGGGAACCAGTCACCCCGTCCAGGTGAGGCTCAGGTGGGACCACAGTCACCAGGTCCTGGTGAGGCCCAGGTATATAAGAGAGTATCCAGGTCCCAATGATGCCCAGGTAAGGACCAGACTCAACAGGTCCAGGAGAGGCCCAAATATGGATCAGAGTCATTGTGTTCCAGGTGAGGCCAGATGGAGACCACAGGAGCCAGGTCCAGGAGAGCCCCATATGGGAACCAGAGCCACCAGATCCAGGTGAGTTCCAGTAGGGACCACAGTCACAAGGTCCAGGTGAGGCGCAGGTGGCAACATGATTCACCAAGTCCAGGTGAGGCCCACGTGGTGACCTGTCACCAGATCCAGGTGCGGACAAGCTAAGAACCAGATTCACCAGCCGCAAGTGAAGCCCAAGGGGTGACCAGTGTCACCAGGTAAGGGTGAGGCCCAGAGGGGGAACCAGAGTAACCAGTTTAGTTTGAGGCCCAGAATGGGACCAGAGTTCCCTGGACAAAGTGAGGCCCAGGTGTGGAATAGAGTATCCAGGTCCCAATGATGCCTGGGTGAGGACCAGAGTCACTAATGCCATGAAAGCCCAGATGGGGAACAGAATCACTAGATCCTGGTGAGGCATAGAATAAGAACACAGTCACCAGTATCAGGTGAGCCCCTTGTGGGAACCAGAGCCACTCTATCCCGCTGAGTCCCAGGTTCATGTGAGGCCCACGTGAGGACCAGATTCATCAGGTCGAATTGAGGCATAGCTGGGGACAAGAGTCATGAGGTCTGGGTGCGGCCTAGGTGGGGCAAGATTCAGCAGTTCTGAGTTAGGTCAAAGTGGGGACGAGAGACACCAGTCCAGGTGAGGCCAAACTGAGACAAGAGTCACCAGATACAGGTGAGTTCCAGGTGGGGACCAGAGTCAGGAGATCCATGTGAAGTCCAGGTGGGGACCAGAGTCATTAGGGGCAGATGAAGCCCAGGTGAGGACCAGAGTTACCAGGTACACGTGAGGCCCCGGTGGGGATCAGAGGTAACAGGTCCATGTGAGGCGAGCTTGGGGACTATGGTCAAGAGGTGTAATTGAGGCCCAGGTGTGGAACACAGTAAGCAGGTCCAGATGAGTCCCCGGTGGTGACTAGAGACACCACGTGCAGGTGAGGCCCAGGTGGGCATCAGGATCACCCGGTACAAGGGAGGCCCTTGAAAGAACCATAGTCAACAATTCGAGGTCAGGCACAGGTGGCAACCAGGGTCAGCTGGTCGAAGTCAGGCCAAAGTGGGGTTCACAGTGACTAGGGCACGGTGAGACCCAGAGGGGGACCAGAGTCACCTGGTCCAGGTGAGTTCCAGTTGTGGAACACAGTCACAGTGTCCCAATTTTGCCCAGCTGAGGACCATGGTCAAAGGGCCAGGTGAGGCCCAGATGGGGACCGGAGTACCCAAATCCAGGTGAAGCCCAGGTGGGGACCACAGTCACCAGATCCAGGGGAGTCTCAGGTGCAGACCAGAATCACCAGGTCCAGGTGTGGTGCAGGTGGCAACCACACTCACCAGGTCCCGGTGAGGCCCTGGTGGGGACCAGAGTCACGAGGTACATGAGAAGCTAGAAACACTGCAGCCACCAGGTCCACATGATGTCCATGTGGGAACGAGAATCACCAGTTACAGGGGAGGACCAGGTGGGGATCCGACTCACCATGTCCAGGTGAGACCGAGGTGGGAACCAGTATCACCATGTCCAGGTGTGGCCCAGGTGAAGGCCAGAGTTAATAGGTCCCGCTGAGTCACTGTTATTGAACAGTGTAACCATATCGTCATGCTACCGAGGTGGGTACCGAGACACCAGGTCCTGGTGAGGCCCAGTTGGGACCAGAGACATGAGGTCCAGGTGAGGTCCCGATGGGAACCACAGTCACCAGGTCAGGTGAGGCCATGCTTACGATCAGAGTCACCAGTTACAGGTGAGGCCCAGGTGGAGCCAGAGTCACCTGGTACAGAAAATGCCAAAGTCAGGAATAGTGTTACCAGGATCAGGTCACTCCCAGTGGGGAATAGAGTAACCATGTCCCGATGATGCACACGTAGAACCAGAGTCACCATGTCCAGATGAGGCGCAGTTGGGAGCATATTCACTAGGTCCCGGGGAGTCCCAGTTGAGGACTAGAGTCACCAGGTTTGGTTGAGGCCTAGAGGGGTACCAGATTCACCTGGTCTAGGAGACATCCAGATGGGGACCAGAGTCTCCATGTCAGAGGGAGGCCCAGAGTGGATCCAGAGTCATCATGTCCAGGTGAGTCCCAGGTGTGGAGCAAAGTTATCATGTCCAGGTGAGGCCCAGGAGGGAAACAGAGTAACCATGATCCCATTGATGCCAGGTGGGAAAAGAGTCACAAGGTCCAGACGAGACCTAAGTAAGGAGTAGATTCAACAGGTACTGTTGAGATCCAGCTGAGGACAAGTGTCGCCAGCTTCGGGTGAGTCCCAGAGGGGGACCAGAGTCACCCGGTACTGGTGATATCCAGGTGGGGACCAGAGTCACCACGTCAGGGTGAGGCCCAGAGGGGACGAGAATCACTAGATCCAGGTGAGGCCCCGATGTGGAACTGAGAAACCAGGTCCCATGATGCCAATATGAGGACCTGAGCCACCAGGTCCAGGTGAGGTCACTGTGGGAACAAGTCACCTCGTCCAGGTGAGATCCAGGTGGGACCACAGTCACCAGGTACAGTTGAGGCCCAGGAATATAAGAGAGTATCCAGGTCCCAATAAAGCCCAGGTAAGGACCAGAGTCAACAGGTCCAGGAAAGGCCCAAATATGGATCAGAGTCATTGTGTTCCAGGTGAGGCCAAATGGAGACCACAGGAACCAGGTCCAGGAGAGCCCCATATGGGAATCAGAGCCACCAGATCCAGGTGAGGTCCAGGTGGGACCACAGTCACAAGGTCCAGGGGAGGCACAGGAGGCAACAGGATTCAACAAGTCCAGGTGAGACCCAGGTGGCGACCAATCACCAGATCCAGGTGCGGACCAGCTAAGGACCAGTTTCAGCAGGCCCATATGAAGCCTAAGGGGTGACCAGAGTCACCAGGTAGGGGTGAGGCCCAGAGGGGGAACCAGAGTAACCAGTTTAGTTTGAGGCCCAGAATGGGACCAGAGGTCCCTCGTCAAAGTGAGGCCCAGGTGTAGAATAGATTATCCAGGTCCCAATGATGCCTTGGTGAGGACCAGAGTCACTAGGGCCATGCAGGCCCAGATGGCAAACAGAATCACTAGGTCCTGGTGAGGCATAGAATAACACCACAGTCAGCAGTATCAGGTGATCCCCTTGTGGGAACCAGAGCCACTCTATGGAGCTGAGTCCCAGGTCCATGTGAGGCCCAGGTGAGGACCAGATTCATCAGGTCGAATTGAGGCATAGCTGGGGACAAGAGTCACCAGGTCTGGGGGCGGCCTAGGTGTGGCAAGATTCTGCAGTTTTGAGTTAGTTCAATGTGGGGATGAGAGACACCAGGTCCAGGTGAGGGCAAAGTGAGGACCAGAGTCACCAGATCCAGGTGAGGTCCATGTTGGACAGAGAGTCACCAGGTCCAGGAGATGTCCAGGTGGGGACCAGAGTCACCAGATCCATGTGAAGCCCAGGTGGGGACCAGAGTCACTAGGACAAGATGAGGCCCAGGTGAGGACCAGAGATACCAGGTACACGTGAGGATCCGGTGGGGATCAGAGGCAACAGGTCCATGTGAGGCCGGCTTGGGGACCATGGTCAACAGGTCTACTTGAGGCCCAGGTGTGGAACACAGTAAGCAGGTCCAGGTGAGTCCCCATTGGTGACAGGAGTCACCACGTCCAGGTGTGAGCCAGGTCCGACCAGGATCACCAGGTCCAGGGAAGGCCCTTGAAAGAACCAGAGTCAACAGTTCGTGGTCAGGCGCAGGTGGCAACCAGGGTCAGCAGGTCCAAGTCAGGCCAAAGTGGGGTTCACAGTCACTAGGCCACGGTCAAACCCAGAGTGGGACCAGAGTCACCTGGTCCAGGTGAGGTCCAGTTGTGGAACACAGACACCGGGTCTCAATTTTGTACAGTTGAGGACCATGGTCAACAGGGCCAGGTGAGGCCCAGATGGGGACCGGAGTCCCCAAATCCAGGTGAAGCCCAGGTGGGGACCACAGTCACCAGATCCAGGGTTGTCTCAGGTGCAGACCAGAATCACCAGGTCTATGTGAGGTGCAGGTGGCAACCACACTCACCCGGTCCCGGAGAGGCCCCGGTGGGGACCAGAGACACGAGGTACATGAGAAGCTAGAAACAACTGCAGCCACCAGGTCCACATGATGTCCATGTGGGGACGAAAATCACCAGTTACAGGTGAGGACCAGGTGGGGATCCGACTCACCATATCCAGGTGAGACCCAGGTGGGAACCAGTGTCACCATGTCCTCGTGTGCCCCAGGTGAAGACCAGAGTTATTAGGTCAGGCTGGATGAGTGTTAGTGAACAGTGTAATCATATCCTGATGCTACCCAGGTGGGTACCAGAGACACCAGGTCCTTGTGAGGCCCAGGTGTAACCGGAGACATGAGGTCCAGGTGAGGTCTCGATGGGAACCACAGTCACCAGGTCAGGTGAGCCCATGCTTAGGATCAGAGTCACCAGGTACAGGTGAGGCCCAGGTCGAGCCAGAGTCACCTGGTACAGAAGAGGCCAAAGTCAGGACCAGAGTTACCAGGATCAGGTCAGTCCCAGTGGGTAATACAGTAACCATGTCCCAGTGATGCCCAGGTAGAATCAGAGTCACCAGGTCCAGCGAGGCGCAGGTGGGGAGAATATTCACTAGGTCCAGGTGAGGCCCAGATGAGGACCAGAGTCACCAGGTCTAGTTGACGCCTAGAGGGGTACCATATTCACCTGGTCTAGGGGACATCCAGATGGGGACCAGAGTCACCATGTCAGGGTGAGGCCCAGAGGGCATCCAGAATCATCATGTCCAGGTGAGGTTCAGGTGTGGGACAGTGTATCCAGGTCATAATGGTCCATATGTGAGGACCAGAGTCACCAGATCTGGGTGAGGCCCAGTTAGGAACAGAGTCACAAGTTCCAGTTGAGGCCAAGAAGGAGTCCACAGCAATCAGGTCCAGGTGGGGATCAAAGTCACCAGGAATGGGTGAGGCCCAGATGGGGACCAGATTCACCAGGTCCCGGTGATTCCCAGGTGGTGACAAGGGTTACCAGTTCCGGGTGAGGACCAGGTAAGGACCAGATTCACCAGGTCCAAGTGAGGCCCACGTGAGACCTGTGTCACCAGGTATGGGTGAGGCCCAGGTGGCAAGCCCACTCACCAGGTCTAGGTGAGGACAACCTGCAGGCCATGCAGAGGAACCGTGTCCCGATGATGCCCAGATAGGGACCAGAGTTACCAGGTCAAGAAGAGGCCAACCTGCTGACCATTATGTGGAACCATGTCCCGATGTTGCCCACGTAGGTACCAGAGTCACCAGGTCCAAATGAGGCCCAGATGGAGCATATTCACTAGGTCCAGGTGAGGCCCAGTTGAGGACCAGAGTCACCAGATCTGGTTGAGGCCCAGAGGGGTACCAGATTCACCTGGTCTAGGTGACATCCAGATGGGGACCAGAGTAACAATGTCAGTGAGAGGCCCAGAGGGGATCTAGAGTCATCATGTCCAGGTGAGGCTCAGGTGTGGAACAGAGTATCCAGGTCATAATGGTCCACCGGTGAGGACAGGAGTCACCAGATATGGGAGAGGCCCAGTTAGGATCAGAGTTACCACTTCCAGGTGAGGCCAAGAAGGTGTCCACAGCAATCAGGTCCAGGTGGGGAACAAAGTCTCCAGGACTAAGTGATGCCCAGGTGGTGACCAGATTTACCACTTCCGGGTGAGGACTAGGTAAGGACCACATTCACCAGGTCCAAGTGAGGCCCACGTTGGGACCTGTGTCACCAGGCATGGGTAAGATCCAGGTGGGAACCCCACTCCCCAGGGCAAGATGACCCGATGATGCCAAGGTAGGGACCAGAGTTACCAGGTCCAGGTGAGGCAAACCAGCAGGCCATGCAGTGGAACCATTTCCCGATGATGCCCAGTGAGTGACCAGAGTCACCAGGTCCAAATGAGGCCCAGATGGAGCATATTCACTAGGTCCAGGTGAGGCCCAGTTGAGGACAAGAGTCACCAGATCTGGTTGAGGCTTAGAGGGGTTCCAGAATCCCCTGGTCCAGGTGACATCCAGAAGGGGACCAGATCACCAGGTCAGGGTGAGGCCCAGAGAGGTCCCAGAGACATCATGTCCAGGTGAGGCTCAGGTGTGGAACAGAGTAACCAGGTACCAATGATGCTCAGGTGAGGACGAGAGTCACCAGGTCTGGGTGACGCACTGATAAGATCAGAGTCACCAGTTCAAGGTGAGGGCAAAAAAGAGTCCAGAGCAAACACGTCCAGGTGGGGAACATAGTCACCAGGACTCGGTTAGGCCCAGATGGGGGACCAGATTCACCAGGTCTAGGTGAGGCCCAGGTTGTGACAACATTCCCAGGGTCTGGGAGAAGACCAGGTAAGGGCCAGATTCACCAGGTCCAAGAGGCCCACGTGGGGACCTGAGTCACCAGGTATGGGTGAGGCCCAGGTGGCATCCCACTAACCAAGTCCAGGTGAGGCCAACCTGCAGGCCAGAGTCACCAGATCCAGCTGAGGCCCTAGTGGGGCCAGAGTCACCAGGTAAATGTGAGTCTACAAGTACACCCACAGTCACCAGGTCCAGGTGTGATTCATGTGGAACGAGAGTCGCAAAGTCCAGGTGAGACCCAGGTGTGGATGACCGTCTCCAGGTCCAGATTGAGGCCTAGGTGGGGGGACCAGAGTCATCGGGACGAGTTGAGGCCAAAGTATGAAGCAAATTTATCATGTCCAAGTGAGGCCCAGGTGGGGAACAGAGTAAAAATGTCCCATAGATGCCAGGTGGGAAAAGAGTCACAAGGTCCAGACTAGGCCTAAGTGAGGAGTAGATTCACCAGGTCCTGTTGAGGCCCAGTTGAGTATCAGTGTCCCCATCTCTGGGTGATTCCCAGAGAGGGACCAGAGTCACCCGGTTCTAGTGTGAGTCAGGTGCGGACCAGAGTCACCACGTCAGGATGAGGCCCAGAGGGGAACGAGAATCACTAGGTCCAGGTGAGGCCCCGTTGTGGAACTGAGAAAACAGGTCCCATGATGCACATATGAGGACCTGAGTCACCAGGCCCAGGGGAGGTCCCTGTGGGAACCAGTCACCTCGTCCAGGTGAGGCCCAGGTGGGACCACAGTCACCAGTTCCAGGTGAGGCCCAGGTATATAAGAGAGTATCCAGGTCCCAATGATGCCCAGGTAAGGTCCAGAGTCAACAGGTCCAGGAGAGGCCCAAATATGGATCAGAGTCATTGTGTTCCAGGTGAGGCCAGATGGAGACCACAGGTACCAGGTCCAGAAGAGCCCCATATGGGAACCAGAGCCACCAGATCCAGGTGAGGTCCAGGTGTGACCACAGTCACAAAGTCCAGGTGAGGCGCAGGTGGCAACAGGATTCACCAAATCCAGGTGAGGCCCAGGTGGCGTCCAGTCTCCAGATCCAGGTGCGGACCAGCTTAGGACCAGATTCACCAGGCCCAAGTGAATCCCAAGGGGTGACCAGAGTCACCAGGTAAGGGTGAGGCCTAGAGGGGGTACGAGAGTAACCAGTTTAGTTTGAGGCTCAGAATGGGACCAGAGGTCCCTGGTCAAAGTGAGGCCCAGGTGTGGGAATAGAGTATCCAGGTCCCAATGATGCCTGGGTGTGGACCAGAGTCACTAGGGCCATGCAGACCCAGATGGGGAACAGAATCACTAGGTCCTGGTGAGGCATAGAATAAGACCACTGGTGAAAAAGTCACCAGTATCAGGTAGCGCCTTGTTGGATCCAGAGCCATTCTATCCAGCTAGTCCCAGGTCCATGTGAGGCCCATGTGAGGACCAGATTCATCAGATCGAATTGAGGCATAGCTGTGGACAAGAGTCACCAAGTTTGGTGCGGCCTAGGTGGGACAAGATTCAGCAGTTCTGAGTTAGGTCAAAATGGGGACGAGAGACACCAGGTCCAGGTGAGGCCAAACTGAGGACCAGATTCACCAGATCGAGGTGAGGCCCAGAGCGGGAAGAGAATCACTAGGAACAGGTGAAGCCCCGATGTGGAACTGAGAAACCAGGTGAATGCTGCCCATATGAGGACCTGAGTCACCAGGTCCAGGTGATGTCCCTGTGGGAAACAGTCACCTCGTCCAGGTGAGGCCCAGGTGGGACCACAGTCACCAGGTCCAGGTGAGACCCAGGTATATAAGAGAGTATCCAGTTCCCAATGATGCCCAGGTAGGGTCCAGAGTCACCAGGTCCAAATGAGGCCCAGATGGAGCATATTCACTAGATCCAGGTGAGGCCCAGTTGAGGACAAGAGTCACCAGATCTGGTTGAGGCCTAGAGCCATACCAGAAACACCTGGCCCAGGTGACATCCAGATGGGGACCAGAGTCACCAGGTCAGGGTGAGGCCCAGAGAGGTTCCAGAGTCCTCATGTCCAGGTGAGGCTCAGGTGTTGAACAGAGTCACCAGGTACCAATGATGCCCAGGTGAGGACCAGAATCACCAGGTATGGGTGACGCGCAGATAGCATCAGAGTCACCAGTTCCAGGTGAGGCCAAGAAAGAGTCCACAGCATCAGGTCCAGGTGGGGAACAAAGTCACCAGGGCTGGGTGAGGCCCAGATGGGGACCAGATTCACCAGGTCCAAGTGAAGCCCAGGTGGTGACCAGAGTCCCCGGGTCTGGGGGAGGACCAGGTAAGGACCAGATTCACTAGGTCCAAGAGGCCCACGTGGGGAGCTGAGTCACCAGGTATGGGTGAGGCCCAGGTGGCAACCACACTCACCAGGTCCAGGTGAGCCCAGCCTGCAGGCCAGAGTCACCAGATCCAGGTGAGGGCCCTAGTGGGGATCGGAGTCAACAGGTAAATGTGAGTCTACAAGAAGACCACAGTGACCAGGTCCAGGTGTGGTTCATGTGGGAACGAGAGTCACCAGGTCCAGGTGAGACCCAGGTGGGGACCACAGTCACCAGGTCCAGATTGAGGCTTAGTTGGGGGACCAGAGTCATCGGGACCAGTTGAGGCCAAAGTGTGGAGCAAAGTTATCATGTCCAGGTGAGGCCCAGGTGGGGAACAGTGTAACCATGTCCCATTGATGCCAGGTGGGAAAAGAGTCACAAGGTCCAGACGAGGCCTAAGTCAGGAGTAGATTCACCAGGTCCTGTTGAGGCCCAGCTGAGGACCAGTGTCCCCAGCTCCGGAAGAGTCCCAGAGGGGACCAGAGTCACCCGGTTCTGGTGATATCCAGGGGTGACCAGAGTCACCACGTCAGGGTGAGGCCCAGAGGGGGACGAGAATCACTAGGTCCAGGTGAGGTCCCGATGTGGAACTGAGAAACCAGGTCCCATGATGCCCATATGAGGACCTGAGTCATCAGGACCAGGTGAGGTCCCTGTGGGAAACCAGTCACCTCGTCCAGGTGAGGCCCAGGTGGGACCACAGTCACCAGGTCCAGGTGAGGCCCAGGTATATAAGAGAGTATCCAGGTCCCAGTGATGCCCAGGTAAGGACCAGCGTCATCAGGTCCAGGAGAGGCCCAAATATGTATCAGAGTCATTGTATGCCAGGTGAGGCCAGATGGAGACAACACGGACCAGATTCAGGAGAGCCCCATATGGGAACCAGAGCCACCAGATCCAGGTGAGGTCCAGGTGGGACCACAGTCACAAGGTCCAGGTGAGGCGCAGGTGGCAACAGGATTCACCAAGTCCAGGTGAGACCCAGGTGGCGATCAGTCACCAGATCCATGTGAGGACCAGCTAAGGACCAGATTCACCAGGCCCAATTGAAGCCCAAGGGGTGACCAGATTTACCAGGTAAGGGTGAGGCCCAGAGGGGAACCAGAGTAACCAGTTTAGTTTGAGGCCCAGAATGGGACCAGAGGTCCCTGGTCAAAGTGAGGCCCAGGTGTGGAATAGAGTATCCATGTCCGAATGATGCCTGGTTGAGGACCAAAGTCACTAGGGCCATGCAGGCCCAGAAGGGGAACAGAATCACTAGGTCCTGGTGAGGCATAGAAAAAGTCCACATTCAGCAGTATCAGGTGAGCCGCTTGTGGGAACCAGAGCCACTCTATCCAGCTGAGTCCCAGGTCCATGTGAAGCCCACGTGAGGACCAGATTCATCAGGTCGAATTGAGGCATAGCTGGGGACAAGAGTCATCAGGTCTGGGTGCGGCCTAGGTGGAGCAAGATTCAGCAGTTCTGAGTTAGGTCAAAGTGGGGACGAGAGACACCAGGTCCAGGTGAGGCCAAACTGAGTACCAGATTCACCACATCCAGGGGAGGTCCATGTTGGAAAGAGAGTCACCAGGTCCAGGAGAGGTCCATGTGGGGACCAGAGTCACTAGATCCAGGTGAAGTCCAGGTGGGGACCAGAGTCACCAGATCCAGGTGAAGCCCAGGTGGGGACCAGAGTCACTAGGTCCTGATTAGACCCAGGTGAGGATCAGAGTTACCAGATACACGTGAGCCCCCGGCGGGGATCAGAGCCAAAAGGTCCACGTGAGGCCGGCTTGGGGACCCCCGTCAACAGGTCTACCTGAGGCCCAGGTGTGGAACAAAGTAATCATGTCCAGGTGAGTCCCCGGTGGTGACAAGAGTCACCACGTCCAGTTGAGGACCAATTGGGGACCAGGATCACCAGGTACAGGGGAGGCCCTTGAGAGAACCAGAGTCAACATTGTGAGGTCAGGCGCAGGTGGCAACCAGGGTCAGCAGGTCCAAGTCAGGCCAAAGTGGGGTTCACAGTCACTAGGGCCCAGTGAGACCCAGAGGGGGACCAGAGTCACCTGGTCCAGGTGAGATCCAGTTGTGGAATACAGTCACCGGGTCCCAATTCTGCACAGTTGAGGACCATGGTCAACAGGGCCAGTTTAGGCCCAGATGGGGGACCGGAGCCCCAAATTCAGGTGAAGCCCAGGTGGGGACCACAGTCACCAGATCCAGGGTAGTCTCAGGTGGAGACCAGAATCACCAGGTCCTGGTGAGGTGCAGGTGGCAACCAGTCTCACCAAGTCCCGGTGAGGCCCTGGTGGGGACCAGAGTCACGAGGTACATGAGAAGCTAGTAACACTGCAACCACCAGGTCCACATGATGTCCATGTGGGAACGAGAATTACAAGTTACAGGTGAGGAGCAGGTGGGATATGAGTCACCATGTCCAGGTGAGACCCTGGTGGGAACCAGTGTCTCCATGTCCAAGTGTGGACCAGGTGAAGACGAGAGTTAATAGGTCCGGCCTCGTCACTGTTGGTGAACAGTGTAACCATATCCTGATGCTACTCAGGTGGGTACCAGATACAAGTCCTGGTGAGTGCCAGTTGGGACCAGAGACATGAGGTCCAGGTGAGGTACCGATGGAAACCACAGTCACCAGGTGAGGTGAGGCCATGCTTAGGATCAGAGTCACCACTTACAGGTGAAGTCCAGGAGGAGCCAGAGTCACATGGCACAGAAGAGGCCAAAGTCAGGACCAGAGTTACCACGATCATTTCAGTCCCACTGGGAGTAGAGTAACCACGTCCCCATGAAGCCCAGGTAGAACCACAGTTACCAGGTCCAGGTGCGGCCAACCTAAAGGCCATGCAGTGGAACCTTGTCCCGATGATGCCCAGGTAGGGAAGAGAGTCACCAGGTCCAAATGAGGCCCAGATGGAGCATATTCACTAGGTCCAGACGAGGCCCAGTTGAGGAACACAGACACCAGATATGGTTTAAACCTAGAGGGGGTACCAGAATCACCTGGTCCAGGTGACATCCAGATGGGGACCAGAGTCTCCAGGACTGAGTCACGCGCAGAGAGGATAAGAGTCACCAGTTCCAGGTGAGGCCAAGAAAAGTCCAAAGCAATCAGGTCCTGGTCGGGAACAAACTCACCAGGACTGGTTGAGGCCCAGATGGGGTAGAGATTCACCCGGTCCAGGTGAGGCCCAGGAGGTGACCAGAATCCCCGGGTCGGGGAGTGGACCATCTAAGGACCAGATTCACCAGGTCCAAGAGAACCACGTGGGTTCCTGAGTCATCAGGTATGGGTGAAGCTCAGGTGGCAACGCCACTCACCAGGTCCCAGGTGAGGCCAACCTGCAAGCCAGAGTCACCAGATCCAGGTGAGGCCCTAGTGGGGACCGGTGTCACCAGGTAAATGTGAGTCTACAAGAAAACAACAGTCACCAGGTCCAGGTGTGTTTCATGTGGGAACGAGAGTCACCAGGTCCAGGTGAGGACCCAGGTGGGGACCACAGTCACCAGGTGCAGATTGAGGCCTCGGTGGGGGGACGAGAGTCATCAGGAGCAGTTGAGGCCAAGTGTGGAGCAAAGTTATCATGTCCAGGTGAGGCCCAGGTGGGGAACAGAATAACCATGTACCATTGATGTCAGGTGAGAAAAAAGAGTCACAAGGTCCCAAACGAGGCCTAAGTTGAGGAGTAGATTCACCAGGTCCTGTTGAGGATCAGGTGAGGACCGGTGTCCAGCTCCGGGTGGTCCCAGAGGGGGACCAGAGTCCCCGGTTTCTGGTGATATCCTAGGTGGGGACAAGAATCACCACGTCCGGGTGAGGCCCAGATGGGGACGAGAATCACTAGGTCCAGATGAGGCCTCGATGTGGCAACTGAGAAACCAGGTCCCATGAAGCCCATATGAGGACCTGATTCACCAGGTCCAGGTGAGGTCCCTGTGGGAACCAGTCACCTCGTCCAGGTTGAGGTCCAGGTTGGACCACAGTCACAAGGTCCAGGTGAGGCGCAGGAGGCAACAGGATTCACCAAGTCCAGGTGAGACTCTGGTGGCGACCAGTCACCAGATCCAGGTGAGGAACAGATAAGGACCAGATTCTCCAGGCCCAATTGAAGCCCAATGGGTGACCAGAGTCACCAGGACTGGGTGAGGCCCAGAGGGGGGACCAGAGTAACCAGTTTAATTTGAGACCAAGAATGGACCAGAGGTCCCTGGTCAAAGAGGGGCCCAGGTGTGGAATAGAGTATCCAGGTCCCAATGATGCCTGGGTGAAGATCAGA
Source organism: Canis lupus familiaris (assembly GCF_011100685.1). NCBI lineage: Eukaryota > Metazoa > Chordata > Mammalia > Carnivora > Canidae > Canis > Canis lupus. Next base: position 50,442 of record NW_023330967.1, read on the forward strand.
GTCACTAGGGCCATGCAGGCCCAGATGGGGAACAGAATCACTAGGTCCTGGTGAGGCATAGACTAAGACACATTCAGCAGTATCAGGTGAGCCCCTTGTGAGAACCAGAGCCACTCTATCCAGCTGAGTCCCAGGACCAGGTGAGTCCCACGTGAGGACCAGATTCATCAGGTCGAATTGAGGCATAAGCTGGGGACAAGAGTCACCAGGTCTGGGTGCGGCCTAGGTGGGGCAAGATTCAGCAGTTCTGAGTTAGGTCAAAGTGGTGACGAGAGACACCAGGTCCAGGTGAGGCCAAACTGAGGACCAGAGTCACCACATCCAGGTGAGGTCCATGTTGGAAAAGAGTCACCAGGTCCAGGAGAGGTCCAGGTGGGGTCCAGAGTCACCAGATCCATGTGAAGTCCAGGTGGGGACCAGAGTCACCAGATCCATGTGAAGCCCAGGTGGGGACCAGAGTCACTAGGTCCAGATGAGGCCCAGGTGAGGACCAGAGATACCAGGTACACGTGAGGATCCGGTGGGGATCGGAGGCAACAGGTCCAAGTGAGGCCGGCTTGGGGACCATGGTCAACAGGTCTACTTGAGGCCCAGGTGTGGAACACAGTAAGCAGGTCCAAGTGAGTCCCCTTGGTGACAGGAGTCACCACGTCCAGGTGTGAGCCAGGTCCGACCAGGATCACCAGGGTCCAGGGAAGGCCCTTGAAAGACCAGAGTCAATAGTTCGAGGTCAGGCGCAGGTAGGCAACCCAGGGTCAGCAGGCCCAAGTCAGGCCAAAGTGGGGTTCACAGTCACTAGGCCACGGTCAAACCCAGAGTGGGACCAGAGTCACCAGGTCAGGTGAGGCCCAGGTGGGAACCAGGATCACCAGGTCAAGTTTAGGACTAGAGGGGTATCAGAATCACCTGGTCCAGGTGACATCCAGATGGGGACCAGAGTCACCATGTCAGGCTGAGGCCCAGAGAGGATCCAGAGTCAACATATTCAGGTGAGGCTCAGGTGTGGAAACAGAGTATCAGGTCATAATGGTCCACAGGTGCGGACCAGAGTCACCAGATCTGGGTGAGGCCCAGTTAAGCATCAGAGTCAGCAGTTCCACGTTAGCCAAGAAGGAGTCCACAGCAATCAGGTCCAGGTGGGGAAGAAAGTCAACAGGACTGGGTGAGTCCCAGATGGGGACCAAGATATCACCAGACCCAGGTGATTCCCATGTGGTGACCAGAAATTACGCAGTTCCGGGTGACCACCAGGTAAGGACCAGATTCCCCAGGTCCAAGTGAGGCCCCGTGGGGACCTGTGTCACTAGGCAAGGTGAGGCCAGGTTGACAAACCCACTCACCAGATCCAGGTGAGGCCAATCTGCAGGCCATGCAGAAGAACCAGGTCCCAATGATGGCCCAGGTAGGGACGAGCGTTACCGGTCCAGAGTTAGGCCAACCACCAGGACATGCAGTGGAATCATGTCCCGATGATGCCCATGTATGGACCAGAGTTACCAGGTCCAGGGTGAGGCCAACATGCAGGTCATGCAGTAGCAAACCATGTCCCGATGATGCCCAGGTAGTGACCAGAGTCACCAGGTCCCAAGAGGCCCAGATGGAGCATATTCACTAGGTCCAAGGTGAGGCCCAGTTGAGGACCAGAGTCACCAGATCTGGTTGAGGCCCAGAGGGGTACCATAATCCCCTGGTCCAGGTGACATCCATATGGGGACCAGTAGTCAACCAGGTCAGGTTGATAGCCAGAGAGATTCCAGAGTCATCATGTCCAGGGGAGCCTCAGGTGTGGAACAGAGTCACCAGGGACCAATGATGCCCAGGTGAGGACCAGAGTCCACCAGGTTCACGTGAAGCCCGGTGGGGATCAGAGGCAACAGGTCCATGTGAGGACGGCTGGGCACCATGGTCAACAGGTCCTATTGAGTCCAGGTGTGGAACACAGTAAAGCAGGTCCAGGTGAGTCCCCAGTGAGTTGACCAAGAGTCACCACGTCCAGGTGATGCCCGGTGGGGACCAGGATCACCAGGTACAGGGGAGGCCCTTGAAAGAACCAGAGTCCACAGTTAGACGTCAGGCGAAGGTTCAACCAGGGTCAGCAGGTCAAAGTCAGAGCCAAGTGGGTTTCACAGTCACTAGGGCACGGTGAGACCCAGAGGGGAACAGGAGTCACGTGGTCCAGGTGCGTTCCAGTTGTGGAACACAGTCACGCATCCCAATTTTTGCCAGTGAGAGGACCATGGTCACAGGGCCAGGTGAGCCCCAGATGGGACCGGAAGTCCCCAAATCCAGGTGAAGCCCAGGTGGGGGACAACAGTCACTAGATCCAGGGTAGTCTCAGGTGCAGACCAGAATCCCAGGTGCAGGTGAGATGCAGGTGGCAACCATACAGACCATGTCCCGATGAGAACCTGGTGGGGACCAGAGTCACGAGGAACATGAGAAGCTAGAAACACTGCAGCCACCAGGTCCACAGGATGTCCATGTGGAAACGAGAATCACCAGTACAGGTGAGGACCAGGTGGGGATATGAGTCACCATGTCCAGGGGAGACCCAGGTTGGAACCAGTGTCACCATGTCCAGGTGTGGCCCAGGTGAAGACCAGAGTTAATAGGTCCGTCGGGTCATCTTAGTGAACAGTGTAACCATAACCTGATGCTACCCAGGTGGGTACCAGAGACACCAGGCCGTGGTGAGGCCCAGGGGGACCAGAGACATGAGGTCCAGGTGAGGTACATATGGGAACCACAGTCACCAGGTCAGGTGAGGCCATGCTTAGAATCAGAGTCACCAGTTACAGGTGAGGCCCAGTTAGAGGCAGAATCACCTGGTACAGAGAGGCCAAAGTCAGGACCAGAGTTACCAGGATCAGGTCAGTCCCAGTGGGGAACAGAGTAACCATGTCCCGATGATGTCCAGATAGAACCAGCGTCACCAGGTCCAGATGAGGCGCAGGTGGGGAGCATGTTCACTAGGTCCCGGTGAGCCCAGTTGAGGACCAGAGTCACCAGGTCTAGTTGAGGCCTAGAGGGGGGTACCAGATTCACCTGGTCTAGGTGACATCCAGATGGGGACCAGAGTCACCATGTCAGGCTGAGTCCCAGAGGGGATCCAGAGGCAGCATGTCCAGGTGAGGCTCAGGTGTGGAACAGAGTATCCAGGTCATAATGGTCCACAGGTGAGGACCAGAGTCACCAGATCTGGGTGAGGCCCAGTTAGGATCATAGTCACCAGTTCCAGGTGAGGCCAAGAAGGAGTCCACAGCAATCAGGTCCAGGGGGGAAGAAAGTCAACAGGACTGGGTGAGGCCCAGATGGGGACCAGATTCACCAGGTCCAGGTGATTCCCAGGTGGTGACCAGGGTTACCAGGTCCGGGTGAGGACCAGGTAAGGACCAGATTCACCAGGTTCAAATGAGGCCCACGTGGGGACCTGTGTCACCAGGTATGGTTGAGACCCAGGTGGCAACCTCACTCACCAGGTCCGGCTGAGGCCAACATGCAGGCCATGCAGAGGAAACGTGTCCCGATGATGTCGAGGTAGGGACCAGAGTTACCAGGTCCAGGTGAGGCCAGCATGCAGGCAGAGTCACCACATCCAGGTGAGGCCCTAGTGGGGACGGGGAGTCACAAGGTAAATGTGAGGTCTACAAGAACACACTGTCACCAGGTCCAGGTGTGGTTCATGTGGGAACGGGAGTCACCAGGTCCAGCTGAGACCCAGTTGGGGACGACACAGTCACCAGTCCAGATTGAGACCTAGGTTGGGGGACGAGAGTCATCAGGACCAGTTGAGGCCAAAGTTACAGCAAAGTTATCATGTCAAGGTGAGGCCCAGGTGGGGAACAGAGTAACCATGTCCCATTGAGGCCAGGTGGGAAAAGAGTCACAAGGTCCAGACGAAGCCTAAGATTGGAGTAGATTCACCAGGTCCTGTTGAGGCCCACCTGAGGACCAGTGTCACCAGCTCCGGGTGTGTCACCCGGTTCTGGTGATATCCATGTGGGGACCAGTGTCACAAGTCAGGGTGAGGCCCTGGGGGACGAGAATCACTAGGTCCAGTTGAGGCCCCGATGTGGAACTGTGAAACCAGGTCCCAAGATGCCCATATGAGGACCTGAGTCACCAGGTCCAGGTGATGTCCCTGTGGGAACCAGTCACCCCGTCCAGGTGAGGCTCGGGTGGGACCAAGTCACCAGGTCCTGGTGAGGCCCAGGTATATAAGAGAGTATCCAGGTCCCAATGATGCCCAGGTAAGGACCAGACTCAACAGGTCCAGGAGAGGCCCAAATATGGATCAGAGTCATTGTGTTCCAGGTGAGGCCAGATGGAGACCACAGGAGCCAGGTCCAGGAGAGCCCCATATGGGAACCAGAGCCACCAGATCCAGGTGAGTTCCAGTAGGGACCACAGTCACAAGGTCCAGGTGAGGCGCAGGTGGC
>NW_023330968.1:0-54821 GCF_011100685.1 Canis lupus familiaris
GGTCACACTCTACAGAATGAGATGATAGAAACTGAGTGTGGAAGAATGTTTGGAGTCTGCACTTTAGGTGGAGCACGGTGTTTCATCCTGTTCATCTTCTCCATATTGAGAGGGGAGGTGCCTTGGGCTCTTTACATTATATGTCTGTGTCTCCTGGAATGTTCCAATTTCTCTTGGTCTATGCGCTTTACTGGAATGTTTCTGTTTCCTGTGGAAGCATAGATCATCGTGCAGCAGAGCCCACCCTGCTCAGTCTCTCCAGATAAGTTTCTTCCTGAATGGGGGTTCAGAGACAAGATCCTTGGGTCCAGAGATTTGTCTCACTCCCCCCTTATCTGAGACCCTGTGAGTATCTTGTCAAGGAGGACAAGCTGACAAAGTCTGTGGAAGAAAGTCAGGCTGTAGCCTGGAAGCTCAGTCAAGGCTGTGCTAGCTCACAACTCAGGGCTTCTGCCAGAGAGCTTGTCCTATATTAACTCCCATTTTGCTTCTCTTCACTCCACAAAAGGTAAATTCTACATTCACAACAGCCTCACAGGCAAAGGGTTTTGCATCAAATGATCAGATTCCTCCTCCCTAGACATCCAAGCCCTCCCCACCCAGGACTATTGCAAAGCTCCACTGTGTACCAGAGGAGAGGAGGCCACAAGCAGGCACTGGGGGATCAGGAACAGGACCCCAGAGGATGACCATGGTCCTGAGTGGTGTCAGCTGTAGGAAGTCACATCCACAGGACTACTTCAACCAGTGTCCCTGGAGCAGGGTCAGGGTTTTTACAACATTTCAGGACCCCAAAACCCCCATTCCTAACCACAACTCTGATGTCACAACTGAGGGTCAAGTCCACAGCTATGGGCCATGAATTCCTCTTGGGCCTGGTTCTCACCCAGCATCCCCACAGCCTAGTGTCTCATACCTGGGATTCAATGAGCCTTGGCCTGTTCTGAGAGCAGAGGCCTGGTAGAGAAGAGGAGGTTTCTGCTCTGACAGCTGGAAGGGCAAGTCCACCCTGAGTAGGACTTTCAAACTGCTGGGATTGTCATTTGTTCTGAATATTAAATATAAAAAAGTAGACGTTCTATGGGAAGAGAAAAGGACCACCATGACAACAGGATCTAATTTTTCTTTTATTTGTGTATTTTTTATTGGAGTTCGATTTGCCAACATATACCACAATAACACCCAGTGCTCATCCTGTGAACTGCCCCCCTCAGTGCCCGTCCTCCAGTCACCCCCAACCCCCACCACCTCCCTTTTCAACACCACTTTTTCGTTTCCCAGAGTTAGGAGTCTCTCATGTTCTGTCTCCCTGTCTGGTATTTCCCACTCATTTTCTCTCCTGTCCCCTATAACCCCATTTACTATTTTACATTCCCAAATGAATGAGATCATATCATGTTTCTCCTCTCTAGTTGACTTGCTTCACTCACCATAATACCCTTCAGTTCCATCCACATTGAAGCAAAGTGGGTATTTGCCATTTCTAATGGCTGAGGAATATTCCATTGTATACATAGACCACAGCTTCTTTAGCCATTCATCTTTCAATGGACACTGAGGCTAATTTTTCAATTTGGATCACTAACAATATTTCTGTATCTATTTTTCTTCTCAGTTTTTATTTCTTCTGTGTCTTCAGAAATGTGTAAATAGAAAACTAGGAGGAAGGATATTGTGACCCAAAATCTACTTCCAGGAAAAGTGTGTATTCAAGTTATCTTAAATTGGGAGACAAAGTCCAAGGCCATAGGCAGGCTGGGGTTGCCCCTCATCCTCTTCTGTGTGTGTCCTTGTGACCAGGACCACTGAGCCAGATTGTAGAGTAAGAGTCATTCTTATCCTCACCCTGCAGCCCAGAGATGAGCAGAGGCGCTGCTTTGGCTGAGGTGTCTTCAGATCCAGAACAGGGCTGGGGATTTTGAGCCCTGGTGCTTATCTGAGTCTGAGTAGAAACTCAGGAGATATGGGGGGAAGGGGACTCCCTGGCTTCTGTTGGAACCAGTATATGTAGCAGCCGCCAACAATGAAGCCACTGCTCATGGTTCATGTGAGTCTGGCTGTTGTTCCTGGAGATGCAGAGGGAGGTGGGGGAACAGCTGGGCCATCCCTGGCTGGGACAGGGAAACTGTAGATACACAAACTCCCAGGAGGTGGGGAATTTTTGGTGGTAGTTTCCAGGGGATGTTAATATCGAGAAGGTCCCCCAGAAGACAGATGATGTCCCTTCCTGGGAAGAAAGACAAGAAATGGAGGAGGAGAGGAGTCCAGGCAATGTTGACAAATCCCCTGTCCCAAGAATGGAGCTGCACTCTGTTAAGCTTGTCTAATTCTCCCTACAGTCTCCCGGCAAATGACAGTGCACTTTATGCAAATTGTCACCCCTTCCAGTCTCTCTCTGACTCCATCTGGTCAGTAATTCAGGAAAACAGGGGACAGAGGATGCTGAAGGCAGGGACTGCTCAGAGTGGACATAGGAAAGATGGAGGGAGCATCTGTGGGAAACGCTCAGGACCCTGCCCAGGAGACTCTGCCAGGCCCTTAGGGAACCAGGCTGTTGGGTCTCACCAGGGCCCAGAGTGCAGCTCGGCCTCTGCCCAGCTGTGAGGCAGGGGGGCTCCCCCAGGTGGGAGGGTCCCCTTGCAGGGCCCAGGGGATGCACATTGCCCTTTGCTGATTACATGTCCCTTTCAGGGTCCTCAGGTCCTGAAGGTAACATCCAGAGCTGTGATCCCAGCACTCACCAGTGACCTGAAGGACTGGGTGGAGCACCCTGCATGGTCTGCTGTAAAGAACATGGATACAGCGTCTGTGATTTGAGAGCTTCCCACATGGAGGGAAGAGTCCTCAAAATAAGCACTCCTGTGAAGGGAGGGAATGTCTACAAAACATAAATCCTGCAAAAGACTGAGCCTATCCTAACCCATGGAACATTTAGGGAGCTCCTCTTGGGACGGCCTTTCATATTAATCTCAAGAGAGGAGTGGCGGTGTTCTGCACAAAGAGTCATCGAAGAAAATATTAAAATATTAAAACAATGCATAAGATCTTCAAACCATGATGGGTGGTGATTTAACAAAAGCATCACCACCTGGTGAACCTGTGGCCCCGGGGGATAGGAGGGGGGACAGAACAGGGCAGGACTGAAGATAACCAGGTGTCAGGGCAGAGCACCTGAAGCAGGAGCACATCCGAGGGGATGCTGGTGGCTGTGGTCCCAGGAGAAGGCGGGGAGGGAAGCGGGAAAGAGGACTATGTGAACTGGGGTCTCTGCTATGCCAGGCCCTTCAGAGTGCTGCTGTCACTGCAGGGGAGCCTCAGGTAGGGAGAGGCTTCTCTGAGCATGTAGGAGTAGAAGGTCTGGGGAAGGAGCACAAACAACTGAATTCCCTAGCTCAGAAATGGGAGACCCTGACCTTGAGCGTCAGGATCAGTGCCCATAGCCCTGAGGCAGGTATGCAGCCCTGGTGAGCAGGCCCCTGTGGTGTATGTGTCCATGTAGGGGGACAGGAGCCTAGATTGGTACCCTGGACACCCTTCCCTGGGTACGGGACAGGGGACAGATGTCCAGGAGGCAGCGTCCTCAGTCCAGGCTGGCTCAGGGGGGCCTTCCCTGCATCATCCCTGCAGTGTGTGGTGATGTTAGTCTTCCCCTCTGCTCCAGGTCCCCAGAGGTGAGCCAGGTGTCAATGATAAGACATATGCCCCTCCTTGTCTCCCACATAAAAATGTTCCAGGAGGGTTGAGGCCAGTGACCATGTGTTGGGGGTTTGCAGACCTTTACAGCCCAGCAGAATGAGGAGTCATGGAGGAACATGACCTGAATGTCCAAGGTCAGGCTGCAGTGCCCGGGATATGGGGGGTCATGAAGAAATGGGGTGGAGAACCCCAACCTCTGCCTTGAAATGCACAGCCCCAGGATCCCAGCCACAGGGCAGCAGAGCTTGGGGATCTTTCTCAACCTTTCAGCCCCCAGAGGGAGGAAAGTATCATCTTGGTCACTGCTCCCCACCACCCAGGTCCTCTCCTGGTGCCCGTAATGTAACCCCTCTGAGCTCAGGGTTTCTGAGGCTGACAGCAGGTGGGACCTGGGCCCAGACTCAGGCAAGGGATGCACAGCATCCCATGGAGCTGAGGGACAGGCTTCCAGGCTCCTGCTGCCCCAGTCCTGGTCCACACTGGCTGAGATGAGGGAAGAGGATTGCAGATCAGAGCCCTCTGCCTCCAGTGCTGTGGGTCCCCAAACCTTGTGCATGGAGGACAGGCCATACCCAGGTCCCACCCACCCTCCTGAGGCTGCACCTAATGACTCCAAATGGCTCAGAACCCCCTGCTGTGGCTCCTTCCTGGCTGACTGTCTCCTACTGTCCCCACTGCTCCACTGCTTTTCCAGGATTAGAGTGAGGCTTGGGGTCAGGACCATCCCCAGGGCAGGGAGCACATGGACAAAGACATCAGGGATGCTGCCCCCATGGACTCCAAGGTGGGTCCTCGAGGCCTGGTCTCTGTCTCTCTCTGTCTCTGTCTCTCACCCCAGCTCCTCTGTCAGCTGAGCCTCTGTCCACTCTCCTGGGGGTGGAGGATACAAGCTCGCTCTGTCTCTACGATGACCTCTGTCTGTGGCCCCAGGTGTGTGCTGTAATTTGCAGGTTTATAAATAATCAACCATTAGTTTTCAAACTATTCAGTGTTGTAGCTGTATCCAGTGTCCTAGGGCAATCGTCTCCAGAACCATAAGGGCGGGTCCGATCTCCACACTTGCTATGGAGAGGTTGAGACTCTCACAACACAGGACCTTCTGTTCCTGAAGGGACAACGATGTCTACCATCACCTATGACCTTGGACGTTACGGTTCAATTCCAGGCCCGGCCCTGACACATGACAAGGACTGAGCCCTCAGCCCAGGGGACACACTCTGTCATCCTAAGGGGCTCACGTGCAGTTTCCTTGCTCCCTTTCAAATTTCCTGTTCACACTCCCTGAGGTCTCCACCTTCCTGTCCTCCCCCTTTGGGGACAAGGGTCACACCTCCTTGGAGAAGGGGATGAGATGATATTCCCTGTGAGCTGTCATGGACCCCAGACTTCTAGAAGACATTCTCTGCCTGCATGAAGGAGCTGTCACCCTGGGGTACAGTTTACTGAGCTGTGACAACACAGCACTGGGGTGCGGCTGCCTTCACAGTGCCATGTAGGAGAGTGACATCACCTCGAATAGAGTCGCCTAACACACTCCCCCTCCTCCTTCCTCCACCTGCTGTAAATCACTGGCCTCCTTGCCACCTCTAGATACCCACATCTTCCAAATTACAATGAAATTCCCATGATGTGGAATTTAGCTTTTTATGTGTTTATTCATCCTGAAGAAATATGCAGTTAATATTCATGCATGTTTTTGAACTTAAGAACTTATTTCTTTATTTTTTTTATTTATTTTTTATTGGTGTTCAATTTACTAACATACAGAATAACCCCCAGTGCCCGTCACCCATTCACTCCCACCCCCCCGCCCTCCTCCCCTTCTACCACCCCTAGTTCATTTCCCAGAGTTAGCAGTCTTTACAGTTCTGTCTCCCTTTCAGATATTTCCCACACATTTCTTCTCCCTTCCCTTATATTCCCTTTCACTATTATTTATATTCCCCAAATGAATGAGAACATATAATGTTTGTCCTTCTCCGACTGACTTACTTCACTCAGCATAATACCCTCCAGTTCCATCCACGTTGAAGCAAATGGTGGGTATTTGTCATTTCTAATAGCTGAGTAATATTCCATTGTATACATAAACCACATCTTCTTTATCCATTCATCTTTCGTTGGACACCGAGGCTCCTTCCACAGTTTGGCTATCGTGGCCATTGCTGCTAGAAACATCGGGGTGCAGGTGTCCCGGCGTTTCATTGCATTTGTATCTTTGGGGTAAATCCCCAACAGTGCTATTGCTGGGTCGTAGGGCAGGTATATTTTTAACTGTTTGAGGAACCTCCACATAGTTTTCCAGAGTGGCTGCACCAGTTCACATTCCCACCAACAGTGTATGAGGGTTCCCTTTTCTCCGCATCCTCTCCAACATTTGTTGTTTCCTGCCTTGTTAATTTTCCCCATTCTCACTGGTGTGAGGTGGTATCTCATCCTGAAGAAATATGCAGTTAATATTCATGCATGTTTTTGAACTTAAGAACTTATTTCTTTAAATGTTGACTACTATCACACTCTACGACTATACATCAGGTTGGAGTAAATCTTCGTTACTTCAAGTCTGGATATTTCATAAAAAGCTGGTATAAAAATCAGTGTGTATATTTTTTATTGCTTTCAGGGGTGCTAATTATGAATAAAGTTTCCATAAACATTCACGTGGGAATTTTTCTCTAGAAAGCTTTTTTTTTACCTTTTATATTTCTGAGTGTGGCATTGATTTATGTGTTCCTTGCAATCATCAAATAATAAGAAGAAATCATCACCTGGTTGAAGATAAGGCAATAATGTTGCCAGCTGTAAAAAAAGCTGACATGTGCATCAGCAGAACAGGGATGGGGATGAAGGACCATGATAGCTTCGTGGCCTAAGAGTGTTTCTTTTACTGAGAAATCAGAAGATGACAAGTGAATGTACTCTAGCCTAAAAGAACCAGTCCCTGATCCCAAAGGCAAAACTTTCTCATTCCTTTGACACCCTCTGTGCACAATGGGCTACTCTGAGATACTCTGAGGTCAGAGATGATGAAGCAGGTGCCATTTCCAGGAGGTCCCCAAGATGCACCTGTGTTCAGGGCATCAACTGAAGAATGAGCAGAAACCCAGGGGAATCCTAAGCAGGCAGCTGCTGGGGCGCTCACTCACTTTGCAGATGGGTAAGTGGGTTTTTGTCTCACTTCCCCACACGCCTGGAGTACTGTGCCACCACTGAGACTGCTGTCATAGGATGAGCAGTAATAATCGGCTTCATCCTCAGCCTGGAGCCCAGAGATGGTCAGGGTTGCTGTGCTGCCTGACCTGGAGCCAGAGAATCGATCAGGGACCCCCGAGGGTCGGCTACTACTATCATAGATGAGGGTTCTGGGGCTTGTTCCTGGGAGCTGCTGGTACCAGCCCACATAATTGCCATAACCAACATTGGAGCTGCTTCCAGTGCAGGAGATGGTGACCCTCTGGCCCAGGGACCCAGACACTGAGGCCGGCTGAGTCAGCACAGACTGGGCCCAGGACCCTGCAAGAAGGAGAGAATAGACAGGGTGATGCTGGAGTCTGGATTGCATATGTCCTCCCAGGGCCCCTCGCCCTGTCCCACATCCAGTCACCTGCGCAGTGAGCGAGGAGGGTGAGGATGAGAGGGAACCAGCCCATGGTGGAGGTCATCATGGATCCTGTCTTCAGTGGCCCCTCAGCTGAGCAGAGCCTCCCCTCATCTCTCCCTTCTCCTCTTCATCCTCTGAGAGAGGGAGGGGCTCTTCCATGCAAATGAGACCCCGGCTCTCTGACCCCTCCCTGGTTCTGGGTCAGTTCCCTCTGCCTGAGCATGTCAGGGGGGGTGGGCAGAGGAGGGGCTTGGGGCTGGTGTGCGGTTCAGGAGGTCCCAGCTGTGAGCCCTGAGCAGAGGTCACAGTCAGTGCCAGGTGGTGTTCCCAGCTCTGATCCAGCCTGAGCCCTCAGAAATAAGTCTCAACTGTGTTCTGGCATCCTGACACCACCTCACCCTGCATGACATGGGGATCAGTTGGCCATGGGACACAGGTCCTGTCTCGAGAGCTCTGACCACTCTCCTCCTATGATCTGGACGAGTCTCCCCACATGTGGTCTCCCCTGAATGTGGCATAGATTTTAGGCTACACTCTCTTTTCTTGGTGTGAGGGACTCCTGGGTCACTCAGGGGTTAAGTGTCTGTCTTTGGCTCAGGGTATGATCCTGGAGTCCTGGGATCAAGCCCCCCATCAGGCTCTGTGCAGGGAGCCTGCTTCTCCCTCTGCCTATGTCACTGCCTCTCTCTCCATCTCTGTGTTTCTACCACAAATCCCTTGGATTTTCATGGGCCACTCAGGACTGAGGTGGTGTCTACACCAATTTGTCTGACATCACTGTCACATCCAGTGGAATGAAGGGTCGCCGTGTACAAGTGGCCTCCTCTGCACAGGATGCTTAGAACTTCCTCCTATATGATGACCCTGGTTGCAGCCCTCTCCTTCTCTCAATTTCCTGAAATACTGAAGACCCAGGGAGCTAGATTTTCCAGGTTGTATGTGGAAGGCCTCGTGTGCTTTCCTGGAAAGGTTACACACTGAACATCGTTGTCATCTTTCACTGTTTTCACCTTTTTTAAATTTTTTTTTAATTTATTTATGATTGTCAGAGAGAGAGAGAGAGAGGCAGAGACATAGGCAGAGGGAGAAGCAGACTCCATGCACTGGGAGCCTGATGTGGGATTCGATCCCGGGTCTCCAAGATCGCGCCCTGGGCCAAAGGCAGGCGCTAAACCGCTGCGCCACCCAGGGATCCCTTCACCTGTTTTAAACATTAGTACTCCCCACCCCATGGGCAAGAACTCCCTCCTAGAGTCTGTCCTCCCCGCATATGGACACAGGTCTGCAGGAGCCCTGCCATTTGAGGTTGTCTGTGTGCCACTGACCTCAGAGCACAAGAGGCAGACCTGCAGGGTGTTTTAGCAGGAAGATGTGACAGCTGGAGAATTTCTGGCAAGAATCCAGAGGAAGAGATTGCGTATTGGTCACTCCCTAGACCAACTGTACACATAAATTGGATGAATGTTCTTTTTTTCCATATCATTATTTTTAATATCCAACATTTATAATATGAGGACCAGGGCTTTCTCCTCAACTCAAGTTTATAAATTTTCAACTGGCTTGTGAAGTCAATAGGGATACTTCTTGTCTAATTTGGTTTCTGGGAAGACTTCATTCAGATCCTCAATGGTCATTTGATCAAATGGAATGATGTTCTTTATCATCTCCAGCTCTTTTTCATATTCTTCAATCCTGGCCTTTGAGAGGGATAAAAACTCAGCACAGCTTTTCACATCTTCTTTATCCTCAGCATCCACCTGGACAGTGTATTTATCCTCTGGCACAGGAAACTTCAGGGCATTAAACTTCTTCTCAAAGTCACCTACCAAGCCAGCCTTTGCCACTTTGGCCTTGTAGTAAGCCCAGTCGGTAGCAGGTGGTTTCTCAGGAAGAGTAGCCAACCTGGAGGTAAGCATCTCATTCCAGGATTTCAGGGAGTTGGCAATGGCCTTCTGGTTTCAGGGTATGATCTCCACAAAAGCTACCCAGTCAATGGTTTTTAGAGCAAGTTTTTGCCCAGCCATCTTGAGATCCTTCACCGACCTCATCAGCCCACAGTCCTGAATGTTCTTTTTAAGAAAATCTTCTCAATGTGCATTGACTAAGACTCAATGATGATGTCACTGTGAAGACACAGGCGGAATTACGAGTATATTGTTTACAGATCTGTGCGGACTGAATGGAAAATAACGATGGAAGTGGCATTGAAAATCTCAGTGCAGTTGCACTTGGTGGCTCAGTGATTGAGCATCTACCTTTGGCTCAGGTCATTATTCCAGGGTACTGGGACCAAGACCTGCATCAGGCCCCCTGCAAGGGCCCTGCTTCACCCTCTGACTCTGTCTCTGCCTCTCTCTATGTGTCTAATGAATAAATAAATAAAACTTTTTTTAAAAAAGAATGACTTCATCTTTCATTTAAATAGACATTTAGAAACATTTTATAGAATCATTTGTCTCTTTTTTTAACCTTATGATTATATCATGGGTCTGTTCATGCAGGCAGGAAAATCTGAAGGGGTGCCCATGAGTCCCCATGAGGACCCTTGTTGTATGAATTTCGCAGCTATCTGAGTGACCTGCATTGGCCGAGGTGTCTTTGAAACCAGAGTAGTGGCTGGGGACACTGGGGCCCTGGTGAGTCTCAGTAGACCATCAGCAGGTACACAGGAGGCCTCCTGGCTGCTGGAACCAGCATATGGCCACCGCTGCAGCCACTGCTCAGTGTGCAGGTGAGTCTGGCTGTTGATCCCAGGGATGCAGAGAGGGAGGGCGGCTGGGTCAGCACAGGCAGGGATGGGGAACCTGCAGACACATTCACGGGTGATGGATCAGAGGCCAGACTGAATTTCCTCAAATCTCTAAGCTAGACCAGCAGACGTAGGCTGACAGTGGCTCTGTGTCCCTGAGGTCACTCCTGACCTGTGCACTGACAGAGTTGAATGAACATTAAAGATCACAGGTCAGGGTGACAAAGTCCCTGGTCCCCTCCATGGGCTGGACTGCCCCACGCCTCCTCTTCTACTCCCCCCTCTGCCAGAAGGGCTGTCCATGCACATAGGCTCCACCCACTCACTGCCCAACCCCTCCCTGGGCCCTGATCCTGGAGCTTTGCTCACACCACACACTGAGGAGGATGGGGTTGGCTTCAGCCCTGGGAGAGCCCTGGGGGGAAGCATCTGCTGGCACCACACACAAGTCCCTGCTCAGGGTCCAGACCTGAGAGGACACAGCTGCTGAGCTCTCATCAGGGAGCAAGGGACCAGCACACAGGCCCAGGCACCCTGAGTGAAGGATCCTCACAGAGCAGCCCTGTACGGACCACAGGGCAGTCCCTCAGCGCCCCCTCCTGGTCACAGGGCACTCACCTCAGCAAGGCCCAAAGCCCTGAGAGCCCAGCTGGTTTCCAGGGCTCACCAGTTCCCTCCCCATTGGCATGGCCAGGTCTGACTCTCAGAATGGGTTCCATCTCTTGGGCATTAGAGACATGAGTTCCACATGTTCTCACAGAAATGTATTTGTGTTTTAAACTCCTGTTTTTGTCATTTTTGTGTATTTTTTTGGACTTCTATTTGCCAACATATAGTATGACACCCAGTGCTAATCTGTCAAGTGCCTCCCTCATTGGCCATCACCCAGTCACCCCGTTACCCCACCCACCTCCTCTTCCATTACTCCTTGTTCGTTTTGTACCAACATATTTGGTGTATCAGTGACAAATCCGAGAAGCACAGTGTGTTCACAGATGAGCACTAGTGTGGCTCCCATCAGGCCATACTGTATAGTCTACACTATAGGGACATATTCAAACCCTCATTCATTGTCTCCATCATTCATGTCTCCCTATACAGATTCTTTTCTTTTATGGACAAACCTCATTTTTTTCACATATTTTGCTGTGGAATCCACTCAGTAGGATTGTGTTGAAATATGGAAATTATATATACTACCGAAGATGGCGGAAGAGTAGTGTCCCCAAGTCACCTGTTCCCACCAACTTACCTAGATAACGTTCAAATCATCCTGAAAATCTATGAATTCGGCCTGAGATTTAAAGAGACAACAGCTGGAATGCTACGGTGAGGAGAGTTCACACTTCTATTAAGGTAGGAAAACGGAAAAAAAGAAATAAAGAAACTAAAAGCATCCAAGGGGAGGGGCCCTGAGGAGCTGGGCTGAGGCCGCAGCGAGCACCCCCAGGTCAGGAGAGCCCTGTCGGAGGAGCAGGAGCTGCACCAAACTTCCCGGATGGACAGGCGCCCACAAGGATTCAGAGCATGACCCCAGGAGGGCAGGGATGCCCTCAGGCTCCCGGGGGTACGAAAAAGCCCCTGCCCCGGGGAGAGCCCCACACCCTGTGGCTGAGCTCTCTAAAGGGCTGCAGCATGCCCCGTGGCCTGGGAGCAGCTTGGAGGGGCTCGGGTGGAGGCTCCGCAGAGAGGGGGCCGTGAGCCCGATTCCAGCAGTGCAGGCCTGGGAGCCCAGGGCGCAGGGGACACAGCCCAGGATCCGGCCTCCACCCGGGACAGGCGGAGGCGGGAAGGCCCAGGCAGGACAGCAAGGACACCTGTCGCTGGGGGCCCCAAGCTGAGCAGGTCAGGGGCCCCGCCCCAGAGCATCCAGTCCCCTGCAGACTGGGAGTTGCAGTAGTTACTGCAGGGAGCTGACTCCAGGGCTGGGGAGCTGGCCACCGCCACTGCTATTGTTCCTTGTGTCACCTTGTGCCATGGACAGAGCAGGGCTGCCGGGGAAGAGGGACCTCACAGGATAAATAGCTCCCACTGAGACGACCTGGCAGGGGGCAGGACAGCTCCCCAAGTGCACAAACCTGAGAGTCAGCACAACAGGCCCCTCCCCTAGAACCAGCTAGAAGGACAGGGGAAGAGCAAGTTTTTTATTTTTTATTTTTTGTCAAATGATCCTTTGTTAAAATATTTTTCTTTGTAGTCACCTCGCTGGGCATTCCACTGCATAACTATTGATGTCATCTATGATGTCATGAGGGTTACGGCAACCAACATTGCAGCCCACAGACTGGGCAGTCCCCAGGATCTCTTTAATGGTTCCAGAGAGTTCTCTGGCTAGAGATCGGTGTCACATCTGTCAGGCAATATTGACAAGCTCATCAAAAGTGATATTTCCACTGTGCTTAATGTTTTTCTGCTGCTTTCTGTCTCTTGGTGGTTCCTTCAGGGCTTTGATAATCAGGGCAGAGGCAGAAGGTATCACTTCAATCTGGGCCTGTCTGTTCTGAATGATCAGTTTCACTGTAATCCTTAGACCCTTCCAATAACCGGCTGTCTTGACGATGTCATAACCAACCTTTTTTGGAGACAGACCCGGCAGTCGATCTTCAGGGCCAGGGCAGACATGGCACTGACCTCGCCACTGGTGCACCTCAAGAACATGACGTTGATCTCATTGGGATCGAACTTAGGCGGCATGGTGGAGGCAGCTGGTGTCGGATGACCCTGGATTCAGGAGGACCAAAGACAGTTGCACCTTTGCCTCCTCTGAGCCTAAAGCCAAAAGCAGAAGAGCAAGTTCTTGACCAAGCAGTGCTGGAAAACCACAGGGGAAATCGGGGGACTTCCAGTATACAGAACAGGGGATACCCCTCCTTGTTTTGTTTTGTTTTTTGTTTTTTTCTTTGTTTGTTTCTGCTTGGTTTGGTTTGTTTTGGTATGGTTTTTTGTTCTTTATTTGTTATACCTTATTTTTTTTCCATTCCATTTTCCAGTATAACTTGATTTTAGCCACTCTGCACTGAGCAAAATGACTAGAAGGAAGAACTCACCACAAAAGAATCAGAAACAGTACTCTCTCCCACAGAGTTACAGAATTTGTATTTTTTTTAAAATTTTTTATTGGAGTTCAATTTGCCAACATATAGCATAACACCCAGTGCTCATCTGAAGTACCCCCCTCAGTGCCAATCACCAAGTCAACTCAAACCCCTGCCCAAATCCCTTCCACTACCCCTTGTTCATTTCCCAGAGTTAGGTATCTCTCATGTTTTGTCACCCTCACTGATATTTTCACTCATTTTCTCGCCAAATTACAGAATTTGGATTACAATTCGATGTCAGAAAGCCAATTCAGAACCACAATTATAAAGCTAGTAGTGGCTCTGGAAATAAAAGCATAAAGTATTCAAGAGACTACATGACTGCAGAATTTAGATTTAATCAGGCCGAAATTAAAAATCAATTAAATGAGATGCAATCCAAACTGGAGGTCCTAACAACAAGGGTTAAGGACGTAGAAGAACAAGTGAATGACATAGAAGACAAGCTGATGCCAAGGAAGGAAGTTGAGGAAAAAAGAGAAAACCAATAAAAAGATCATGAGGAAAGGTTAAGGGAAATAAATGACAGCCTCAACAGGAAAAATCTACGTTTAATTGGGGTTCCAGAGGGTGATGAAAAGGATAGAGGAGCAGAAAGTGTCTCTGAACAAAACGTAGATGAGAACTTCCCTAACATTGGGAGGGAAACAGGCATTCAGATCCAGGAGATAGAAAGATTCCCCCTAAAATAAAAAAAATAAATAAAAATTCAACACCTCGACATTCAATAGGGAAACTTGCAAATTCCAAAGATAAAGGAAAAATCCTTAAAGCAGCAAGAAATAAGAAATCCCTAAACTTTATGGGGAGAAGTATTAGGTTAACAGAAGACCTTTCCACAGAGACAGGGCAAGCCAGAAAGGGCTGGCAGGATATATTCAGGGTCCTATATGAGAAGAACATGCAGCCAAGAATACTTTATCCAGCAAGACTCACACTCAGAATAGAAGGAGAGATAAAGAGCTTCCAAGATAGGCAGGACCTGAAAGAATATGTGACCACCAAACCAGCTCTGCAAGAAATATTAAGGGGGACTCTGTAAAAGAAAGAGGAAGTCCAAGGGAACATTCCACAAAAACAGGGACTGAATAAGCATCATGATGACACTAAATTCATATCTTTCAATAGTAACCCTGAACGTGAATGGGCTTAATGACCCCATCAAAAGGCGCAGGGATTCAGACTGGATAAAAAAGCAGGACACATCTATTTGCTGTCTACAAGAGACTCATTGTAGACATAAGGACACCTGCAGCCTGAAAAGAAAGGTTGGAGAACCATTTACCATTCAAATGATCCTCAAAAAAAGCAGGGGTTGCCATCCTTATATCAAATAAACTAAAGTTTATTCCAAAGACTGTAGTAAGAGAGGAAGAGGGACACGATATCATACTTAAAGGATATATCCAACAAGAGGACTTAAAAATCATGAATATTTATGCCCCGAATGTGAGAGCTGCCAAGTATATCAATCAATTAACAACCAAAGTTAAGACATACTTAGATAATAAATCACTTATACTTGGTGTCTTGAACACAACGCTTTCTAGAATCGACACATATTCTAAGTACAACATCTCCAAAGACACAAGAGCTTTAAATGATACACTGGACCAGATGGATTTCACAGATATTTATAGAACTTTACATCCAAATGCAACTGAATACACATTCTTCTCAAGTGCACATGGAACGTTCTCCAGAATAGACCACATAATGGGTCATAAATCAGATCTTAATCAATACTAAAATTGAGAATGTCCCCTGCATATTTTCAGACCATAATGCTTTGAAACTAGAACTAAATCACAAGAAGTTTGAAAGGATTACAAACACATGGAGGTTAAGGACCAACCTGCTACAAAAAGAAAGGGTCAACCAGGAAATTAGGGAAGAATTAAAAAGATTCATGGAAACTGATGAGAATGAAGATACAACCTTTCAAAATCTTTGGGATACAGCAAAAGGACTCCAGAGGGGGAAATGCATCGCAATACAAGCATCCATCCAAAAACTGGAAAGAACTCAAGTACAAAAGTTAACCTTGCACCGAAAGGAGCTAGAGAAAAAAGAGCAGATAGATCCTACATCCAGAAGAAGAAGAAATTAATAAAGATTATAGCAGAACTCAATGAAATAGAGACCAGAAGAACTGTTGAATAGATTAAGAAAACCAGGAGATGGTTCTTTAAAAGAATTAATGAGATAGATAAACCATTAGTCAGCCTTATTAAAAAGAAGAGAGAAAACACTCAAATTAATAAAATCATGAACTGAGAAAGGAGGGATCACTACTAATACCAGGGAAATACAAACAATTTTAAAACTTATTATGAGCAGCTATACGCCAATAAATTAGGCAATCTAGAAGAAATGGATGCATTTCTGGAAAACCACAAACTTCCAAAAATGGAACAGGAAGAAACAGAAAACCTGAACAGGCCAATAATAAGGGAGGAAATTAAAGGAGTCATCAATAACCTCCCAAGACACAATCTCCAGGGCCAGATGGCTTCCCAGGAGAATTCTATCAAATGTATAAAGAAGAAACCATAGCTATTCTACTAATGTTGTTCGGAAAGATAAAAAGAGATGGAACAGTTCCAAACTCATTCTATGAGGCCAGCATCACCTAAATTCCAAAACCAGACAAAGACCCCACCAAAAAGGAGAATTATAGACCAATATCCCTGATGAAAATGGATGCAAAAATTCTGGAAAACTGTATGAAGTTTCCTCAAAGAGTTAAAAATAAATCTGCCCTATGACCCAGCAATTGCACTGCAGGGGATTTACACCAATGATAGAGATGCAGTGAAATTCCAGGACACCTGCACCCCAATATTTATAGCGGCAATGTCCACAGTAGCCAAACTGTGGAAGGAGCCTTGGTGTCCATCGAAAGATGAATGGATAAAGAAGATGTGGTCTATGTATACAATGGAATATTCCTCAGCCATTGGAAACGACAAATACCACAATTTTCTTTGAAGTGAATGGAACTGGAGGGTATTCTGCTGAGTGAAATAAGTCAATCGGAGAAGGACAAACATTATATGGTCTTATTCATTTGGGGAATATAAAAAATACTGAAAGGGAATAAAGGGGAAAGGAGAAAAAATGAGTGGGAATTATCAGAAAGGGAGACAGAACATGGGAGACTCCAAACTCTGGGAAAAGAACAAGGGGTGGTGGAAAGGGAGGAAGGCAGGGTGTGGGGGTGACTGGGTGACGGGCACCAAGGGGGCACTTGATGGGATGAGCACTGGGTGTTATGGTATATGTTGGCAAATTGAACTCCAATAAAACTAAATAAATAAATAAACAATAAATAAATAAATAAATAAATAAATAAATAAATATTTCGTTTAGCTCTGCAACAAACTACCCAGTTATGTTCCCAAGCGACTTGGACATTTGGCATCCCCCCCCCCAGCAATGAAGGAGAGTTCCTGCTGCCCCACATCCTGGGCACCATCTGATGTTGTGGTATTGAATTTTAGCCTTCCTGATGGGAGTCTGATGCTATCTCACTGTTTCGGAGTGTAGGTCCTAGTGACTTATCACGTGGGAAATCTTTACACAGGTGCAATTTTTCTCTGTGTACAATTTTGTAAGGGGTCTGTTCACATCTGCTCACTGGGATGACACGACCCAGCACCCTGGAATTCAGGAGCTCCCAAAGCTCTGATCTGAAAGGAAAGAGAAAATCATTATCACCAAATACCAGAACTCAGGGAATTCTCACTAAATCCCTAGAGTGGTACCAGTGGACAGGCAGGCAGTGGGCCAACTGGTTCTCTTGGGTCACACATCTTGCACAACTGCCCTTCTTCTCATTCCAACACAGCAATAGTGTGGGTCATATCGCTTCTGAAATCCATGTAACTATTTTTTCATTGGGAGATGAATATCTTCAAAAGGAGGTATTTTCATTGGAATTTAAACAAGTCTGGAATTTAAATTTAAACAATTCTGTTTCTAGTGAGATACAAAGCATTCAATGCCAGATTCTGAGCCTCTGTTGCTTAGAGGCAGGGACAGGGGAGTGATGGAATAAGAGGTGAATAGTAGGGCAGCCCACCTTAAGCCCCAGGCGAGATCCTGGAGACTGGGATCCAGTCACACTTTTGTCTCTCTGCATGTAGCCTGCTTCCCCCTCTGCCTGTGTCTCTCCTCTCTCATTGTGTGTCTCTCATGAATAAATAAATAGAAGAAAATTAAAGATGTGAAGAGTAGACGTTATCACTTGTCTCTGGGAAACAGAAATTATCTGGGTGATATTGATCATATGCAGCTCTACAGCAATGATGATCAATCTCTCCCCAGGCTGCAGCCCAAGGTGGTCAAAGACGTTTTTGTCAACACACCTGGGCCTGGAAAATTAGGTTTGAATCCCTGGCTGGTCTCTCAGTGCTGTAATGGGTCACAATATAGCATCTCTGCCTGAGAGCTGTGGTAACCCCTGTGTTACCACATTGCCATGGTAACCCCTGTGTTTCTACTGCTCTTGTGAAAGAGAAGGTGACCTTGGATCTGGGGTCATCAAGAGATTCCTTAGGGCAGTGACACATGTACACATGGGAGAGTTCTTACTCTTGATATTCACATATCCTACCACCCTGGATTATGGAAAAGTTCCAATGGGGACTAAGGGAAGAGGGAGACAGAGTCAGTACCTGTGGGCTCAGCACATCCACTTACAGGAGTCTCCATCAACCTGGTGGCAGCTATAGCAAAGGCTCATTCATGCACCCACATCAACCAACTTCACTGAGGCAGGCTGAGCATTTTCCCAGTAATGGTGCAACATCCTCCAAATCTCATAGCCCATAAAAGGGTTCATGGCCATAGGCCCCAAATTCCTACTTTGATGGACCCCCTTCTCCTCAAGTGCACAACCCAAGCCTCAGGTGATGAGTGAGGGATCCCATCCAGCTCTGAGAATGGAATTGCCTATGACCCGTGTCCTCACACAACATCCCACATCCCAGTGTTCATGCCTAAGACACAGTGAACCTTGGTCACTTCTGAGCAGTGAAGCCTGTGAGGGAAGGGAAGGCTCTGCTCTGAGCCCTGGAGGTGCTGAATCCATGCTGGGGAAGACTACACCCCCTGTTTAGATAGTCCTGGACCTCTGATGGAGACAAAGTCAATGAAAGGCTCATTGTCCTCATTTCAGGAGAAAAAATCTTCGCAGCACAGACTCTGGTTATATGACATTTGGAAACCCAGGTAACATGACTGTTACCACATTGAAGTGTTTTGTTTTATTCTTGTTTTATTTCTGAGGACATATAGAACTTGAAGAGATAATGGAGAATAGGCTCATTATGAACCAGGCGGTAATTTTAAGTACACATTAGATAAATCACTTATTTTACACGTTATAAATTTTCATGGAAGAAGCATCTGAACAGATGAAGGATTTTGTCCCATGTCCCAAACTCTCAGTGTCACTGTTAGAAGCATTATTGTTTCTGATTAGACGTGAAGGTCAGTCTAGTCCTCAGGCTGCAGCCCAGAGATGAGGGTGCCCTCCAATGACTGAGGCATCCTTGGATCAGGAGAAGCAGCTGGGGACCCCAGAGCCCTGGTGCTTATCTGAGTCTAAGTAGTAGTACAGGTGATACTAGGGAGAGCTCCATGGCTTATACTGGAACCAGTTGATGTAATAGCTGCCAACACTGGAGCCACTGTTCACGGTACAGGTGAGTCTGACTGTTGTTCCAAAGATGTCAAGAGGGAGAGCGACTGGGTTAGCACAGGCTGGGACAGGGACCTGCAAACACAGACACTGATGTGTAATGGAGCAGAGACCAATGTAAAACTTCCCAGCATCTGAGCCAGAGGGGCTGATGGAGCCAAGGAACTGGAACATGGTATATGACGCCTGTCTGTCTGTACCTGTGCACTGAGAGAAATACATCAGGAGACAGGAGTATAGGCAATGATGACCATCCCCACACCAGGTGGGGTCCCCAGACCTCTTTTTGTCCTCCATTCTTTTCTACAAGAGGGGTGTCCATGCAAATGAAGTCCATCAAGTGATTTCCCAGCCCCTCCCTGAGCCCTGGTGCTGGAGCTCAGCTCACACCACATTGTGGAGGTTGGGAGTTGCTTCTCCTCTGGGGAGAGCCCTGGACGAAGCACCTGCTGAGACCACATACAGTGTCTGCTTAAGGGACTCCTCCAGGCCTGAGAGGACACAGCTGCTGAGCCCCAACAAGGAGCACAGGGCCCAACACACCGTGTGATGGGTCCTCACTGAGCAGCTATGTAGGGATCACGGGCCCATAGCTCTCCACTGGTCACAGGCACCCAGCCCACCTTGGACCAAAGACCTGGGATCCCAGGGGCCTTCACCAGCTCACCAGGTCCATGTCTATTCACAGTCCCATGTCTTATCTCTAGATACCATGATTTGTACACACTGCACATGATTACTCTTCTTCCTCATTCTCTGAAGTGATGCTTCTCTATGGAAAAGACAAACATGTACACAACTGACCTATTCAGGTGTCACCAGAGAAGTTACCCCAAGGTGAAAGTTAAGCGTCTATCAGGTCAAACATCACTGATCAGAGGACAGTGGAGCTGGTTTGAGGGGTTTGAGGCAGATCATGAGGGATTGATGGAGTTGAATACTGTCCAGGAAGTAAGGTTCTAGGCTTATTGCCAAGACAGCAGTTCAGCAATGATTTTAAAGCTCAAGTGATGCTGTTACAATCTGTTCGGAATCAGATATGACCGAGTGATTTGTGAAAAGCAAACAGCTTTGCCTGGTGGAACATTTACTGGTGAATATTAGACATAGCTCTTTAGGTTTGGAAGTGAGACATATCTCGTAAATTCATGGTTTCTGTGCATTTGTGTTTTCCAATTCCTCTCAGATATTTGTTGCTCCACACACTGTTTATATTGTACCCAATTATTTTTTCTTTTTTTTAAATTCTTTTTATTGTAGTTCAATTTGCCAACATATAACAATAACACCCAGTGCTCATCTCATCAAGTGTACACAAGTATTTTCATTTATAGTTTCGTACCTTTTACTTTCCTTCAATTGGAAGATGAGTGTGAAGTTTTATCGTTGTTTCCACATGCCTGGGATTAGCGTGCAGAAATCATGTTCTCAATGGGCCCCAAACAACTTTGGTATATGTGCAAATAGCCAAGAAATCTCTAGACTCATAAGGACCTGAGGTAAAAGATATATGACCATGATCACCCTCTTCCCTCAGATAACTTTAGGATGAATGTTTCAGATGAGTCATGGTGCATTTATTTAGATGGCCATACCTTTTAATTTATTCTCTTATAAAATTTATTACATGGACTGTTTTCCTTTTTTTAGGATTTTATTTATTTATTCATGAGAGATACACTGAAAGAGAGAGAGGCAGAGACACAGGCAGAGGAAGAAGCAGGCTCCATGCAGGAAGCCCGACGTGGGACTCGATCCAGGGTCTCCAGGATCACACCATGGGCTGAAGGCGGCGCTAAACCGCTGAGCCACCCGGGTTGCCCTGATTTTCTTTTATACATTTATAAAAGATTTATTTATTTATTTATTTATTTGAAAGAGAGAATTGGGATAGTAAGAGAGAGACAGATGAGTGGGGGGCGAGTGGGTGGGTGAAGCAAGCTCTCTCCTTAGCAGGATACCTGACAAGTTGATTGATTTTAAATGTTACACAAATTAAATGTCTAAAATGACCACTCTTGATAATCTGTCACTTTGCATTTGCAAATATTTCATTATAATTCAGTTCCTATCTTCATGAAACTTATGGATTTTTAATATCTTTTATTTTGAAATTTGAGTCTGGGTATAATAAATGAGGAAAATAAGCTTTATAATGTATACTCAAAGTTGCTCATTCCTCCCTGCTTCTCTGTAGTATTCTCATTATTTCCTCCTTAAATGTTTGAAGGGATTCTCTAGAGAAGCCTTTGAACCTGGAGTTATCTTTGTGGCAAGGATGTCAGCAGAAGATATGAACAAATAATTTGGTATAAGTGCTGGTGAGCGTGAGTTAAACAAAGTGATTCCTCATTCCTTAAACATAATCTACAGTGCATAAATTGTGTCTGTGGCTCCACTTTATATGATTTTAATTTTCATTTACCTTTAATATTATTGTTTCTTTTGTTTTTTATTTTAAATACTTTATTTATGTATTTGACAGAGTGGTCTCTGACTTTAGAGAGTGCACACAATCAGGAGGAGAGCCAGGCATAGGTCAAGGGAGAAGCAGGCTCACAGCTGAGCAGGGAGCCGGATGTGGGGCTCAATCCCAGGACACCAAGATCATGATCTGAGATGAAGACAGATGCTAAACCAAATGACCCACCCAGGTGCCCCCTATATCACTGTTGATGTAAAAAGAACTAAAATACTAATTTTATTACAATGAGATTATTTTAGTAATATTTAATAAATATAATGTATTTTAAAGCAAAATAAACAGAAACCATCCAAGTATAATGTCAAGTGTTGCACAACATTATTTAGAAGGAGCCATCAGACAGATAATAATTACACTATCCTATGTCTCTTGATATTTCCCTGAGAGCCCACGGTCATCAGGAACCATGATGCTCAAATCGTACAGTCTCCAGGCTGAATTACACATTGACATCTACTGGTCACGTGTTGTCCCTCACCTCTTCATGTCACAGCATACACTGCTCCAAAGCAGGCTGTGGTGACCACAAATGGATTGCAATTTTGAATCTGTTTCTCAGTGTTCTTGAATCGTTAGTGGGATGTGGGAATGATTAAGTTAGAAGATATTACTCTCTTTACATGTAAGGGGATATTTTCAGAACTAATTTCATATTAATACAATAACAGACGCTTCTTAACACTAACTTGCATACGAGTATCTTGGAATGCTTGTTAAATACACATCTATGAACAATGAGAATGGTTTCTGATTTAGAAATATAACATGGAGAATTATAGTTTTATCAAGCTCCACATGATGAAAATATTAATTTGGTCCTCATCATCAAATTAGTGAATAAAATGAGATCTACCAAGCCTCTATGTTTAATAGACCATATTGAAAACTGTCGATTAAAAAAAAAAGAAAACCGTCGATTGAGGCTCAGTATTTGTTTATGTATAATGGAAATGAAGCTCCTCACTCTTCAACATTTTAGACAGAGAGGGAGCAAGGAAGCACAGTCTTGGAAGGTCACATTGGATAGATGGACATGCCCTGGGAGAGATAAATGGGGTTCATTTCATGAACCACTGAACAGGAGAATGGGGTCAGGGAGCTTCACTTCCCATGGTGGTGTTGACTCTTTCCCCATCTCACTCTCTCTCCTGCCTTTATTTTTTTTTAAGATTTTATTTATTTATTCATGAGAGACACAGAGAGAGGCAGAGACATAGGCAGAGGGAGAAGCAGGCTCCATGCAGGGAGCCCGATGTGGGACTCGATCCCAGAACTCCAGGATCACTCCCTGAGCGGAAAGCAGATGTCCCTCTCCTGCCTTTAAAGCTGAGCTTTTCTGAGCCCATGAGGAGGTTTTGGTTGCACCTCCCCATAGATTTAAATCACTGTGTAAATGTACTACCCATACACAGTGAACAATAATAGTCTCATCCTCAGGCTGGGCTCCTGTGATGGTGAGGGCAACTTTGTTCCCAGAGATGGATCCAGAGAAGCGATCAGGGACCCCGGGGGGGCAGCTCCTTGTGCTGTAGATAAGCATGCGAGGAGCCCGGCCATGGGTCTGCTGGTACCAGCTGGGGTAGTTACTTGTAAAGACTG
The DNA here is from genome assembly GCF_011100685.1 of Canis lupus familiaris. Taxonomy (NCBI): domain Eukaryota; kingdom Metazoa; phylum Chordata; class Mammalia; order Carnivora; family Canidae; genus Canis; species Canis lupus. Next base: position 22,936 of record NW_023330968.1, read on the forward strand.
ACCCAGAGCTGAGGCCACATGTGAATGTGACTGTCCCTCCTGGAGACACTGAGAGTGATGGATCCTTGGTGACCACAGTCTGAGAATCTGCTCCTAAATTCAAGAGGAGAGAAAGGTGTTGATATTGGAGACAAGGGTGGCATGAGTCCCTGTTTTAAGTGCTCCCCACAGATGTAAAGTCTTTTTCCTGACCTGAGCCATAGACAAGGAGCCCAAGAAGAAACACTGTCCAGGCCATGGTGGGGACCCTCACAGACTACAGCCTCCTTAGACTCCTAGGATGGAATGGGGTGTCCCTGGACCTTTTCATGTCTCCTGTCCCATGAGGTTAAGAAAACACTTCATGCAAATCATCTTCCTCTCTATCCCTGCCCGAGAGTCACCAGCATGTCCCCTAGGAGACTTTGAAAGGAGCAGAAACTGGGACTTCACACACGCAAGTGACTGCAGGGTGACCTGAGACACTGGGTGTCAGGAGGACATCTTCCAGTAAATGACCGCCATACTGTCTCTAGTGACCTCTGCCCCAAGGCTCTTCTCTGGAAAGCCTGAAAGCTGAATGAGGAGGTGGATGTGTTCTCACCTCCTGGCCCCACATCTACCTCACCTCAAACCTAACCCATCCCTGGAACATTTTCTTCTCTCCCCAGTGACATTCCCTCTTCTGTCCTTGGAGGGTCTTAGTAGTGCCCCTTCCAACAGTGAGGACACTGGAAATCTCAGAGCCCCTGTGACAGAGGTAGGGGCAGTGGTCTCCTCTCAGTTAATCATGGACCCGGTCTGCAGTAGTCCCCGGGGAGCTGAACAGGGATGTCTCTTTATTAGAAATGAGGATGACATTGTGTGAACAGGTGATGCTCATGGAGCATGTTGAACTCCATTCCCCTTTGTGTTCTGCTGTTGATTGTATTGCATGATTGTCCTGTTCATCTATCATTCCATGAAAATCATATCTGGACAGGTTATCCCATGCTTTAGTAGAGGATGAATTATGAGGCCTGTGTGATTCAGAGCTGAGAGCTCTTGTGGCTCCAAGGCCATAAGTTCAGGAAAGTCACCCACAGTGAGGTGGCCACTTGCTTCCTCTAGTGTGCAGGAGCCAGTCATAGATTTTCCTGGTCTTCCTCACCCAGATCCTGAGTCTCACGATCAGCCCACTAGCGCCCCCTGCTGACCTCAGACACTATGTCGCCAGCCTGAATTAACCTTCCCAGACCTCCTGGAAGGGCCTCTGACCTTTGCAGGTGGTCCTCTGATGTCACCACCCAGGACAGTACAATGAGCAGGTCAGCTCTGTGGGGTTGAGCCATTCATTTTTGCAGGGCATCGATTCCCTCAATTGGACAGCTAACTGGAATATTTATGTCTCTGTATGTTTCAGGTTTTCTGGACACTTGAGTTTGCATCTGCCTTGTCCCTGGTATCATTACTGGGACTTAATGCACTTGAAGTAAGCTCAAGATTTAAAGTCTCTAGAGAAGCCCATTGGTTCAACCTTGGTAATAATTCTCCTTGGGTTACCCGTATAGGCTGACTTACTTGGTTATTGCTGTTGTTGTCAGGGTCCCCTGCTAGGTTCACCAGCCTCCACTTATTCCACTTAATCCACTTATTAGTGACATTTCGTAGATCTATATATTGGTTTTTAGATACACTTTTTTTCTAGGGCTGCCATAATAAAGCACCACAGAATCGGTAACTTAATACAATAAGAGTGCATTTCTGCTGTTCATACACAACTCCACAGTCTGTAGGGAGTGGCCATTATCTGTTTGGAACCTGTAGAGGAGTCCCTGTTGTCTCTCCATAAGTGTAAGAAATTTGAAGACAATTTTTGGGGTTTGCTGTCTGCAGCTGCAGAACCACAATCTCTGTCTCCACCCTCCCACGGATGCCTCCTTGACTCCATCTGACTGTCATGTTACAAGCACAGGAATCAATTGAATTAGGAGGTCACACCACCCCCTTCATCACCGCATCTGGTCCAGTTATATATGCAACACCCCTTTTCCATAGAAGGTCATATCCTAAAGTCCTGAGTTCTACAATTTCAACATATGTTCTTTGGTAGGATACAGTTTAAATGAGGATATTAGGGATCCCTGGGTGGCGCAGCGGTTTGGCGCCTGCCTTTGGCCCAGGGCGCGATCCTGGAGACCCGGGATCGAATCCCACATCGGGCTCCTGGTGCGTGGAGCCTGCTTCTCCCTCTGCCTGTGTCTCTGCCTCTCTCTCTCTCTGTGTGACTATCATAAAATAAATAAAAATTAAAAAATAAAAAAAAAAATAAATGAGGATATTAGGAAAGAAGAATTTTTTCCAAAAAGGCTTATAATTATCACTATTTATTTATTTATTTATTTATTTATTTATTTTAAATTTTTTATTTATTCATTCAATAGAGACACACAGAGAGAAGCAGGAACACAGGTAGAGAGAGAAACAGGCTCCATATAGGGAGCCCGACATGGGAATTGATCCCAGGACTCCAGGATCAAGCCCAGGGTGGAAGGCAGAAGTTCGACCGCTGAGCCAAGGTGGCGTCCTTTTTTTTTTTTCTCAAAACATTATCATTACTATTTTTAAATATGCAAAGCAGTTGGATTGCACTGAAATGCCATCTAATAAAATATATATTAAGAGAATACAAAATGAGGATTTTTCCATTTTTCATTTCTTAGCTGTAAAGGAAGATTTTTTAATGTTTCTTTCTGTCTTTGAAGAAATGTATTTAGCCTCCATCTAGTTCTGATCCAACAGACATTTTATAATACAAAATACCTAAATTTGGGTTTTTGTGAACTAATGCCTCCTGAGTCACTCATACACTTACTCGATATTAGGACTTACACAGGAATGGAAATCAATCCAGACCCTTCTCATCCCCATCTCCCTATGGCTGGTCTGCATGATGCTCTAGGCTCAGGTGTTTGGCCATGAGATGTCAGTAATCGCATGATATTTGTATCCACACTGGATGAAACAAAGTGTATATCTCCCTTCCTCATCTGGGTCTCTCACTGGGCCCAGCACCACTATAGTGTAGCCCCCAGGGGTACTCATCCTTGTCCTCAGGCTGGGCACTAGCAGATGGTCAAGTCAGACTTGTTCCCAAGAAGGGAGCCTGAGAAATCAGTATTTACTTGGGCAATCTCTTCCTGGATCCAGTATGGATTCTCCTTTCTCATTCAGGATTTTATTTTCCTGGTTCTTGACATGTCATATATTTTTACTGGCTCCTGAATATAATGGCTATTATATAATGTTTTGCTTGGTCCTCAGTTACTTTTCTTCAAACAAGTGATCCTCCCGCTGATGAGTAGCAGCAAGGGGAAGGGTGTTTGTGTCAGTTTCCCAGTGGCTCAAGTGAAAATGTTTACCACTCTGCTGCTTACTCTCTGCTGGAGAAGGTGGGGCAGTGATTGCCACTTCCCAGTTCCCATCAGGTGGAGGTGTGGGACGAGCTGTTTCCTGGGCCCTGCCAACACCATGGTGGGATGCACAGGACTGAATGGAATGGCTTTCTTGCAGGGAATGGATCCTCTGCTCCCCACTGCATTCCTTGTCCTCACTGACACCAGGGAGAAGAGGGTCAAATGCAGGTCCAGCTCCTTTGCTTCCTGCATCAAAGTTCAGTGATTTTATGCTCAGGGAGAGCACAGGCTCAGTTCCCCAGTGTTCAGACAGTCACTAGCAATGGGTATATAGCAACAAACCAGCTTTGCCTTGTACCACTGCATTCATTCTCTCTGCTGAGCAATGAGGTTCAGATGGGGTCACCAGGACCTGCCAAAATCATGGGTGGGAATACTGGAGTGCAAACTGCCAACTAGGCCTGCCTTGTCCAGAATTGTTGATGTTCCCATGCGATGGAGGCTCAGCTATCTCCCGAGTAGCTGACACCATGGCTGATGGTATTGGGGCACTGCCTGCTTCTGCCAGGAGGATATGGACACCATGTCTCTGATGAACGATAATGTAAATCCTGCATGAGGGCACAGTATGGGGATTCATTAGGTGTGCAAGTGATGGGCAGGTTTGTCCAAATATTTCCTCCTCTCAGGCCAACTTATCTCCATATCTTCTGAGCAGAGGAGTTGCTGCTTTTGGAGTTTGGGTGTTTTTTGGTTTGATTTTCTGGATCTCAGGCTCTGGATGATTCTTGGTTGGAGGAAGCTACAGCATCCTGTCTTACCTGTGTGGGACATCATACAAGAAAAAGAACCAGGGTATGCACTCTTGTGTTTCCCTCAATTTGTTTGAACTCTTCCTTCTTCCTTCTTCTACCTTTTGATGTCTTCCTATACTTGTTTGCTGTCGTGTGTCAGGACATTTCATTTGTAAGAGAGAGGACCTGCATGAATGGGAGCACTCCCTACTGTCCAGAACTGGGGATCCTCATGGTGCCTTCTCTGAATGCTTTCTTCCAGGGCTAGGATGGCGGGGATCCTGCTGAGCTGCTGCGATGGAGGAGATTATCTTGACTCTCAAGCTGTGTAATTAAAAGACAAAGAACGTGATTATTATTTTTACATTATTCTATACAGGGTAATAAAAAGTAAATACATTCCATAACCAAGAACTCAATGTGAGACGTTTTAAAGGCCAGCAGGAAACCAGCATAGCACAAATGTCTGGCTTTCTGTTCTTAAATGCAGAAGAGTGGAAAGAAGAAATTTTGATTCCTTCTTTCCCTTATTGTTTGTGTGTAGAACTTTTTTCTGCAATAATTTCATATTTAGATAAATAAATGCAAATATTGGATAGATATCTCTATATTTCACCTAGCTTTTTCTAATGTAACATTTGTGTTCCTATGATATGTTTATAAAAACAAGTACTTGCCTGATCATCTTGTGAAACTACAGAATTTATCTAGATTTCAAGGTTTATTTATTTACTTATTATTTATTTATTTATTTACTTACTTACTTACTTACTTACTTATTATAACACAGTTTTGCCTGAAATCAATCCAAGTAACAACATTGCATCTATTCATCAGGACATATTAAAATCCTCCAATGTAGGAGTTTTCAGTCTTTCTCTGCTCTTGATTTTGGGAATTTGGAAACAGTTGGTATGCTATTTTTTAAATGTCCCAAAATATGGGTTTATCTCATGTTTTCTTATGATTATGCTAACGTTATGGATTTGGGGGAAAATAACAAGAGATGAATTGATGCTCTTAATACCTCATAGGGAAGATGTGTCATACTAACATGACATATCATTGAGCATATGGATGGGGACAGTCCAAATTTGCTGATTCCTTTTCTGTTCATAATCTATCTGATGCCAGTCTACTGGATTTTGGCCATTCTGATAGGTGTGCAATGGTAGCTCATTCACGTTTGCATTTGTTTTTCCCTAATGATATGCAATATGTAACAGAATATCACACGTTTAAATTCTATCTGCCTATCTCCTTCTGTGAAATATCTGGTAATGTCTTTTTTCTAATAAATTTATTTTTTATTGGTGTTAAATTTGTCAACATACAGAATAACACCCAGTGCTCATTGCATCAAGTGCCCACCTTAGTGGTAACAATTTAACTTACTTTTTCTTCTGTTTTTTTTTTTTTCTTGTGCTTTGTTTGAGAAGTTCATTGTATAGCTTTTTTCCTTCTTTCTTTCCTTTTTCCTTTCTTCCTTTTCTTTATTTATGTACCTTTCTTTGTATCCTTTATTTTATTCCTTCTTATATATATTTGTATTTTTCTATTTTTTTATTACTGCTCAACTCTGACGAAGTTTGGCAATTTATCTGAAATACATTCTGCTTCTGATTTATTGATTTTCTCTTAGATTTTATTTTTGTCATTATTAAGGGGAAATGGGACACATCTTCTCTTATAGACATTTAACATCACATTTTCCAGTCAGCCAGATGATACTAGATGTGTTACCATACCAGTCATGGCACCAGCTGCTCTCCATTGGCTCCCGTGTTCCTAAAACCCGTGTTCTGCTGCTATAATCTTTGCCTATGAAGTTAGCGAAATACACCAGTGTTTTTAATGACTTGGCGAAGAGGAAATAACTCTGCTCTGGAGTGACACCAGGGTTGGTAGTAAAAGTCCTTATGACGATCCCATCTGAAGGCCTAGAGAACACACAGCCTGAATCCATACATGCTGCAAATGAACTTCCAAACAATAAGCCATTTTGTTCAGGTCCAATGCATTGAGGATAGAACTAAGGAAGTGTGCAGATTTATGATTGCTTTGAATTATGTTGATTATGAATAAAACTTCCATAAATATTCATGTGGGGATTTTTCTTTACAAAGCTTTTTTTTTTTTACCTTTTATATTTCTTAGTGTGCATTGATTTATGTGTTCCATGCAATAATCAAATAATAAGAAATCATCCTCTGGTTGAAAGTAAGGCAATAATGATCCCAGCTGCAAAAAGAGCTGACATGTGCATCAGCAGAACAGGGATGGGGCTGAAGGACCATGATAGCATCGCGACCTAAGAGAATTTCTTTAATGAGAAATCAGAAGATGACAAGTGAATGTTCACTAGCCTAAAAGAACTTGTCCCTGATCACGAGGACAAAACTGTCTCTTTCCTTTGACACTCTCTGTGTATAATGGGCTACTCTGAGTGACTCTAAGGTCAGAGATGATGAAGCAAGTGCCATTCCCGGGAGGTCCCCAAGATGCGCCTGGGCTCAGGGCATCAACTGAAGAATCAGCAGAAACCCAGGGGGAGCCTAAGCAGGCAGGTTCTGGGGCGCTCACTCACTTTGCAAATGGGTAAGTGGGTTTTTGTCTCACTTCCCCACACGCCTGGAGTACTGTGCCACCACTGAGACTGCTGTCATATGCTGAGCAGTAATAATCAGCCTCGTCCTCAGCCTGGAGCCCAGAGATGGTCAGGGTTGCTGTGCTGCCTGACCTGGAGCCAGAGAATCGATCAGGGACCCCCGAGGGTCGGCTACTACTATCATAGATGAGGGTTCTGGGGCCTGTTCCTGGGAGCTGCTGGTACCAGCCCACATAACCTCTACCGATGTTGGAGCTGCTTCCAGTGCAGGAGATGGTGACCCTCTGGCCCAGGGACCCAGACACTGAGGCCGGCTGAGTCAGCACAGACTGGGCCCAGGAACCTGCAAGAAGGAGAGAAATAAACAGGGTGATGCTGTAGTCTGGACCCAACATACCTCCCAGCCCCTCCCCTTGTTCCACATCCAGTCACCTGTGCAGTGAGCCAGGAGGGTGAGGAGCAGAGGGAACCATCCCATGGTGGAGGTCATCACGGATCCTGTCTTCAGTGGCCCCTCAGCTGAGCAGAGCCTCCCCTCATCTCTCCCTTCCCCTCTTCATCCTCTGAGAGAGGGAGGTGACCTTCCATGCAAATGAGACCCCAGGTCTCTGACCCCTCCCTGGCCCTGGGTCAGGTCCCTCTGCCGAGGATGTCAAGGGGGTAGGTAGGGGAGGGGCTATGTGGGGCTGGGGTGTGGTTAGGGAGGTCCCGGCTGTGAGACTTGAGAAGAGGTCACAGTCAGTGCCAGGAGGTGTTCCCAGCTCTGATCCAGCCTGAGCCCTAAGAAATAAGCCTCAATTCCCTTCTGGCATCCTGACACCACTTCACCCTGCATGACATGGGGATCAGTTGGCCATAGGACTCAGGTCCTGTCTCCAGAGCTCTATCCACTCTCCTCCTATTATCTGGACATGTCTCCCCACATTTAGTCTCCCATGACTGTGGCATAGATTTTAGGTGAATTTAGTCTCCCATGACTGTGGCATAGATTTTAGGTTACAATCTAGTGTCTCGGTGTGAGGGACTCCTGGGTCGCTCAGTGCTTAAGCATTTGTCTTTGGCTCAGGGCATGATCCTGGAAGTCTGGGATCAAGCCCCACATCCGACTCTGTGGAGGGAGCCTGCTTCTCCCTCTGCCTATGTCTCTCTCTCTGTCTCTGTCTCTCTGTGTCTCTGTCTCTGTCTCTCTCTGTTTCTGTGTGTGTGTGTGTGTGTGTGTGTCTGCCACGGATCCCTTGGCTTTTCATGGGCCACTCAGGACTCAGGTGGTGTCTCTACACCAATTCGTCTGACATCACTGTCACAGCCAGAGGAGTGAAGTGTCCCCGTGTACAATTGGCCTTTTCTGTGCAGGATGCTGAGACCTTCCTCCTATATGATGACCCTGGTTTCAGCCCTCTCCTTCTCTGAGTTTTCTGAAATACTGAAGCCCAGGGAGGTAGATTTTCCAGGTTGTGGGTGGAAGCCCTCATATGCTTTCCAGGAAAGGTTACACACTGAACATCGTTGTTGTCTCTCACTGTTTTTTGGGCTGTTTTAAACTTAGTTTAAATAAATAAAACATTTTTTAAAAGGCTTTCATTTAAACAGACATATATAAACATTTTATAAAATGCTTTGTCTTTTTTTTAATATCATGGGTCTGATCATGCAGGCAGGAAAACCGGAAGTGATGCCCAAGAGCCCCCATGAGGACCCTGTTGTATGAACTTCGCAGCCATCTGAGTACTTGAATTCCCATACACAGATGAGCTTTCTGGATGAGAAATTCCGGGTCCCACTCATATCTGGGGTGGGCACAGCTTGGGCCTGGGTCCAGCATGTGCCGGACAGAGCAATTGTTAATTCAGCCCCCCATGAGTAGGAGAAAGAATTTCTATTGGCAAAAAGCACCTGGACCCAGGGTTGTTGTCAAGGTCACCTGTGAGTGGTGGAGAGTGGAGATGAGGGGCCACATCCCTAAAGTCACAGACCCTGTGGTCCTGACTTGGAACAGATGATTTAGCAGAGGTCCAGCCTGGCTGGATGTGTCCCTGTTGAGACTGTGGGAGGGACACCCCAGCCCTGAGAGCATAGGGAGGGTGAGTCCCACATCCTCAGGGGCCTTGACAACTGGTGGAGCAGCACTGAGGCTGGGGTCCCAGAATCAATGTACTGATCAGCCTCAGGCTCTGATTGGAGCCCAGAAATGGTGGGGGGGCTGAGCTGACCATGGAGACAGAGAGTTTCCCTAGGAATCCTGAGGATCAGCATTCTCCCGAGGAACAGGAATTCAGAGAATATCCTGGCTGCCCAGGTGACACGACTACAGTTCCTTGTGTTCCCTGTTACTAGGGATTGTGCCTTCTGGAGACTGTGACACCAAGGATAGCTGGTGAGCACAGAGTAGCCTAACTTTTGGACGGCTGGAGAAGCCGAAAAACTGCAGAGCCCAGGACAATATACAACCAAAGACGAGACAATTGTGAGTGTGAATGTGTGTGTGTCTGCATGTTTGTGCACACGTGACCCAAAATTAGGCCAAGTGGCCCTCATTCCCTTCTAAGCCTTCTCCACACACTGGGGGAATGCCCTTTATCTCAGGTCCTGGTACCCGGATTTCAAGGCCCGTGTCTCAAAGCCCTTCTGCCTGGGGGAGGATTGATCCAGGTAGTGAGAACTCATATGAGAGCAGCCCTGTAACAACATCCCTGAATCAGACGTGCAGGTGCTGCCGAGTGACACAAACAGGAAGGAGAATGTAGGGTGTCACATGTAGCCTCAATTTCTGGTCATTCTTCTCCTCATAAATGGACCCTGGGGACTGAAAACATCAGCAAGGTAATTTGTGGTTTTCTCTGAAATCCGGAGGTGGAGACGGAGCTCAGACCTGAAGAACCAGAGGGAGAGACAAGCCTGAGGGACAAGGGAGCAGAGGGGAGAAGGGGAGGGAGGGGGTGGGGGTGTTGTCAGGGAGAGTCTGCAGGACCTGGTCCAAATTCACATGTGTCTGGTTCAGAGAGAGGAGACTGTCTGTGACCAGGGTTAGAGACAGTGCATGAGCTGCGGGTACATGAGGAGTGACAAAGGTCACACTTTATGGAATGAGATGATAGAACTGACTGTGCATGAATATTTTCTGGGTAGCAGGTTCAGTTGCAGACACAGTATTTATCCCTGTCCATCTTCTCTAGCCCCCAAGGGGTGTGCAGCTGGGCTCTGATTCCTCATCTCTTCCAGTCTTCCTCAGAAGTCCTGTGATGTGTCACTTTGCAGACATCCCCTTAGCATTTATCTTTTGTCTTTTGAATCCAGACCTTCTAGGGCTCTGTGGTGGCTCAGTGGTTGAGCATCTATCTTCAGCTCAGGTGGTCTCAGGTCCAGGGATGGAGTCATGCATCAGGTTCCCTGCAGGGAGCCTGCTTCTCCCTCTGCATATGTCTCTGTCTCGCTCCATATTGCTCATAAATAATAAATAAATAAATAAAAAATAAATAAATAAATAAATAAATAAATAAATAAATAAATAAATAAACTATAAAAAAAGAAAGAACCCAGACCTTCCTACAGATATGTGTCCCTGCATGTATCTCCAGGTAAGTTTCTCTGAGAAGTAGCTCCAGACCATGTCTGTGGGTCCAGGGGTCTTTGTCTCATGTCCTCCTTATCTAAGACGTTGTGAGTATCGGGAGCTGCTCCCACTGCCATGGTCTGTAGCACAGTGACAGTCAGCCTCGACCTCAGGCTGCAGGCCAGAGATGAGCAGGAGCCCTGCATTGGCCGAGGCTTCCTTGGAGCCAGAGAAGATGCTGGGGACCCCATAGCCTGGTGAGTCTCAGTAGACCATCAGCAGGTACTCAGGAGGCTTCCTGGCTGCTGGAACCAGCCTATAGCCACCACTCCAGCCGCTGCTCAGGGTGCAGGTGAGTCTGGCTGTTGTTCCCAGGGATGCAGAGAGGGAGGGCGCTGGGTCAGCACAGGCTTTGACGGGGAACCTGCAGACACATTCACGGGTGATGAACCAGGGGCCAGACTGAATTTCTTCAAACCTCTAAGCTAGACCAGCTGAAGTAGGCTGACAGTGGCTCTGTGTCCCTGAGGTCAGTCCTGACCTGTGCACTGACAGAGTAGAATAAACATTAAAGATCGCAGGTCAGGGTGACAGTCCCTGATCTCCTCCATGGGCTGGGCTGCCCCAGGCCTCCTCTTCTCCTCCCCAGTCTGCCACAGGAGGGGCTTTCCATGCACATGGGCTCCACTCACTGACAGCTCAGCCCCTCCTTGGTCCCTGATCCTGGAGCTCTGCTCACACCACACACTGAGGAGGATGGAGGTGGCTCCAGCCCTGGGGAGAGCCCTGGGCTGAAGCACCTGCTGAGACTGCACACAGGCCCCCAGGGGAGACTGCCAGGCCAGAGGCGACACACATGCTGAGTCCCCGTCAGGGAGCTCAGAACCCAGTTCTCAGTCCCAGGCACCCTGAGTGAAGGGGCCTCACTGAGCAGCCCTGTAGGGACCACAGGGCAGTCCCTCAGCGCCCCCTCCTGTTCATAGGACACACACCTTGGCAAGGCCCAAAGTCCTGAGAGCCCAGCTGGTTTCCAGGGCTCACCAGTTCTCTCCCCATTGACATGTCCAGGTCTGACTCTCAGAATGGGTTCCATCTCTTGGGCATTAGAAGCATGAGTTCCACATGTTCTCACAGAAATATATTTGCGTTTTGACCTCCCGTTTTTGTTTATTTTTGTGTATTTTTTATTGGAGTTATTTGTCCAACATATATTATAACATCCAGTGTTCATCCGTCAAGTGACCCCTCATTGCCTGTCACCCAGTCACCCCATTCCCCACCCACCTCCCATTCCATTACCCTTGTTCGTTTTGTCTTGTTTTTTTATGTAAATTTATTTTTTATTGGTGTTCAATTTGCCAACATATACAATAACACCCAGTGTTCATCCCGTTAAGTGCCCACCTCAGTGTCCATCACCCATTCACCCAACACCCCCTGCCCACCTTCCCTCCACTACCCCTTGTTCATTTCCCCGAGTTAGGATTCTTTCATGTTCTGTCTCCCTTTCTGATATTTCCCTTGTTCATTTGTACCAAAATATTTGTTGTATCAGTGAAAAATCCGAGAAGCACAGTGTGTTCGCAGTTGAGCACTAGTGTGGCCATATTGTGTTAGCATACAGTCTACACTTTAGGGACATATTCAGACCCTCACTCATTGTCTCCATAATTCATTTCTCCCTGTACAGAGTCTTTTGTTTTTGGACAAACCTAATTTTTTCACATATTTTGGTGTGTAATCCTCTTAGTAGGATTGTGTTGAAACATGAAAATTATAAATTATTGCTCATATTCTGGGCTATGAACTCAATAGGTAACATCTTGTTACAAATGGTGAACTTATATATTTTTTAGGGTAACATTAGGGACAATTACCCAGATTAGCCACACTCTGCACTTTACTTGCTCACAGAACTTATCTCTTGTGCTCAGGATTTGTCCTCTCCCTCCTTCTCCCTGTGCTTTCCTAACTCAGTACAGAGGGCCCATCTTGTCCATCTCCACCTCCTGCAGCGATTGCCATGGTCCTGGGGCTGTTGGAGTGGGCCGAGATTCTGCAACCACAGGGGTGACCATGTGCTGGTTGCCACAGAGGGGGAGTGGTCTTGAGTCTGGGTCGGTAGGTTCTGGCCTCATATTGTAACGGGTTGGTGCCTCTGTCTAGAGGAGCCAGTCTGGAGGCTAGGTCCTTGAAGTCAGCCTGAAACGAAGGTGGGTCAGGAGATTGGGTGTACAGGAGCCCTCCTGGCACCTGGGACCACAAGGCATGGTCTGTTCCTGGGGTGGTGGAATCCTGCATCTGATGGGGAGCTCTTGGTACCTAGTTGCATGCAGCTACATTTGCATGGGGGCTGGCGTTAGTCATGGTCAAGAATCTAAGTCCATGGGGCCTCCCTTCTGGTATCTTGTCTGATATGGGATAAACAGAAAGGTTGTGGTCACAAAAGAACAGATGAGTCCTGGATCTGTGGATAAAGTTGGGCACCCTGTGATCACAAGCGTATAGTGAGGCTCACTAAGCTGGCAAAGAACAATAATGGGCCAGGACCTAGGACATATAGGACCTGGCAGCCATGGCAGCTTGCCTGGCTTGGGTGCAGGCAGATGCTCTGGTCTCCAGTAAGCTCAGGTGCACACTTCACCCTGCCTCCAAGGGAAGGTATTCCCTCTGAGTTGGGCCCCCAAACTGGGCAGAGCTCACCAGCACCAGGTGAAACACTTCCCTTCACTCTTCAAGGCACCTTGCTTTCTGTCTCATTGCACCCAGGGACCGAAACAGCTCACTGGAATCCTCAGCTCTCCTGGAAGAATATGCATGGTGGATCTGGTTTCAATTGATGTTACTTTTTTATTTTTTATTGGTGTTCAATTTGCCAGCATATAGAATAACACCCAGTGCTCATCCCGTCAAGTGCCCACCTCAGTGCCGGTCACCCAGTCACCCCCACCCACCGCCCACCTCCCCTTCCATGACCCCTAATTCGTTTCCCAGAGTTAGGAGTCTTTCATGCTCTGTCTCCCTTTCTGATATTTCCCACTCATTTTTTCTCCTTTCCCCTTTATTCCCTTTCACTGTTTCTTATATTCCCCAAATGAATGAGATCATATAATGTTTGTACTCTGATTGACTTATTCCACTCAGCATAATACCCTCCAGTTCCATCCACGTCGAAGCAAATGGTGGGTATTTGTTGTTTCTAATAGCTGAGTATTACTCCATTGTATACATAGACCACATCTTCTTTATCCTTTCACCTCTCGATGGACACCAAGGCTCCTTCCACAGTTTGGCTATTGTTGACATTGCTGCTAGAAACATCGGGGTGCAGGTGTCTGGGAGTTTCACTGCATCTGTATCTTTGAGGGAAATCCCCAGCAGCTCAATTGCTGGGTCGTAGGGCAGATCTATTTTTAACTCTTTGAGAAACCTCCACACAGTTTTCCAGAGTGGCTGCACCAGTTCACATTCCCAGCAACAGTGCAAGAGTGTTCCCCTTTCTCCACATCCTCTCCAACATTTGTTGTTTCCTGCCTTGTTAATTTTCCCATTCTCATTAGTGTTATTCCACACAATTCTTAAGATAATTTGTTTCACCTCTCTGAAGAAAGTCCATGGTATTTTTTTTTCGCTCAGAAGATATTTATTTATTTATTTATTTATTTATTTATTTATCTATTTATATATTTATTTATTTTTATTTTGTATTTTTTACATATTTTTTAAAATGTAGTTCAATTTGCCAACATATAACATAACACCGAGTGCTCATCCCATCAAGTGCCCCCCTCAGTGCCTGTTACCCCATCACTGCAACCTACCACCCATGGTATTTTTTTTAAAGATTTTTAAAATTTATTCATAGAGACACAGAAAGAGAGATAAGCAGAGACATAGGCAGAGGAAGAAGCAGGCTCCATGCAGGGAGCCCGACGTGGGACTCTATTCTGGGCCTCCAAGATCACACCCCAGGCTGCAGGCGGCACTAAACCGCTGCACCACAGGGACAGTCCCGCCCATGGTATTTGGATAGGGATTACATTAAATGTGTAATTTGCCCTGGGTAGCATGGACATTTTCAAAATATTAATTCTTCCAATCCATGAGCATGGAATACTTTTCCAAGACTTTGTGTCTTCCTACATTTCTTTCAGAAGTGTTCTGTAGTTTTTAGGGTATAGATCCTTTACTTCTTTGGTTAGGTTTATTTCTTGGTATCTTATGCATTTGGGTGCAATTGTAAATGGGATTGACTCCTTAATTTCTCTTTCTTCAGTCCCATTGTTAATGTATAGAAATGCCACTGACTTCTGGGCATTGATTTTGTATCCTGCCACACCGCCAAATTGCTGTATGAGTTCTAAGAATCTTGGGGGGGAGTCTTTTGGGTTTTCTATGTAGAGTATCATGTCATTGACGAAGAGGGAGAGTTTGACTTCTTCTTTGCCAATTTGAATGCCTTTATGTATTTTTCTTGCCTGATTGTTGAGGCTAGGACTTCTAGTACTATGTTGAATAGGAGTGGTGAGAGTGGACATCCCTGTCTCATTCCTGATCTTAGGGGAAAGGCTCCCAGTGTTTCCCCATTGAGAATGATATTTGCTGTGGGCTTTTTGTAGATGGCTTTTAAGATGCTGAGGAATGTTCCCTCCATCCCTACCCTGAAGAGTTTGGATCAGGAATGGATGCTGTATTTTGTCACATGCTTTCTTTGTTTCTATTGAGAGGATCATATGGTTCTTGTTAAATCCCACTTGGTCATGGTGAATAATCTTTTTTTTTTGGTGAATAATCTTCCTAATGTATTTTTGTATCCTTTTCTTTTTTATAAATTTATTTCTTATTGGTGTTCAATTTGCCAACATATAGAATAACACCCAGTGCTCAATCCCTGAAGTGCCCGTATTGTTCTAACCTACTGGCAAGTATCTTGCTGAGAATTTTTGCATCCATGTTAATCAGGGATATTGGTCTATAATTCACCTTTTTCGTGGCGTCTTTGTCTGCTTTTGGAATTACGGTGATGTTGGCCTCATAGAACGAGTTTGGAAGCATTTCATCTCTTTCTATCTTTCCGAAGAGCTTTAGTAGAATTGGTATGGTTCTGTTCTTTAAATGTTTGATAGAATTCCCCAGGGAAGCCATAGACTTCTCTGTCTTGGAAGGTTTTTTTTAAATATTTATTTATTTATGAATGATAGACATAGAGAGAGAGAGAGGCAGAGACACAGGAGGAGGGAGAAGCAGGCTCCATGCCGGGAGCCTGACGTGGGACTCGATCCTGGGACTCCAGGATCACACCTTGTGCCAAAGGCAGGCGCGAAACCACTGAGCCACCCAGGGATCCCCCTTGGGAGATTTTTGATGACTGCTTCAATTTCATCCCTGGTTATTGGTCTGTTCAGGTTTTCTGTTTCTTCATGTTCCAGTTTTGGTAGTTTCTGATTTTCTAGAAATGCGTCCATTTCTTCTAGATTGCCTAATATTTTGGCATATAGCTGTTCATAATATGTTTTTAAAATCATTTGTATTTCATTGGTGTTGGTAGTGATCTCTCCTTTCTCATTCATGATTTTATTAATTTGAGTCTTCTCTTTCTTCTTTTCATAAGGCTGGCTAATGGTTTATCTATCTTATTAATTCTTTCAAAGAACCAACTCCTGGTTTTGCTGATCTGTTCCACAGTTCTGGTCTCAATTTCATTGAGTTCTGCTCGAATATTTATTAACTGTCTTCTTCTGCTGGGTGTAGGATCTATTTGCTGTTTTTTCTCCAGCTCCTTTAGGTTCAAGGTTAGCTTTTGTATTTGAGTTCTTTCCAGTTTTTGGATGGATGCTTGTATTGCAATGTATTCCCCCTCAGGTCTGCTTTTGCTGTATCCCAAAGATTTTATTTTTTATTTTTTTTAATTTTTATTTATTTATGATAGTCACACAGAGAGAGCGAGAGAGGCAGAGACACAGGCAGAGGGAGAAGCAGGCTCCATGCACCGGGAGCCCGACGTGGGATTCGATCCCGGGTCTCCAGGATCACGCCCTGGGCCAACGGCAGGCGCTAAACCGCTGCGCCACCCAGGGATCCCTATCCCAAAGATTTTAAATTTTTTTTTAATTTTTACCTATTTATGATAGTCACAGAGAGAGAGAGAGAGGCGGAGACACAGGCAGAGGGAGAAGCAGGCTCCATGCACCGGGAGCCTGACGTGGGACTCGATCCCGGGTCTCCAGGATCGCACCCTGGGCCAAAGGCAGGCGCTAAACCACTGCGCCACCCAGGGATCCCGTTATCCCAAAGATTTTAAATGGTTGTGCCTTCATTCTCATTGGTTTCCACGAATATTTTTAATTCTTCCTTAATTTCCTGGTTGATCCTTTCAACTTTTAGAAGGATGGTCCTGCATGTTCTTCTCATGTAGGACTGTGAATATATCCTGCCAGCCCTTGCTGGCCTGCCAGGTCTCTGTGGAGAGGTCTGCTATTATCCTGATGCTTCTTCCCATAAAAGTCAGGGATTTCTCTTCGCTTGCTGCTTTAAGGATCTTCTCTTTATCTTTGGAATTTGCAATTTTCCCTATTAAATGTTGAGGTGTTGAGCGGTTTTTATTGATTCTAGGGGGAGGATATCTCTCTAACTCCTGTATTGGAATGCCTGTTTCCCTTCCCAAGCTAGGGATTTTCTCAGCTACGATTTGTTCAAATACATATTCTGGATCTCTGTCCCTTTTGGTGCCCACAGGAACCCCAATTAAACGGAAATTTTTCCTTCTGAGGCTGTCATAAATTTCCCTTAACCTTTCCTCTTGATCTTTTAATTGTTTTTCTCTGTTTTTTTTTCAGTTTCCCTCTTTTCCATCAACTTGTCTTCTATGTCACTCACTTGTTCTTCTACCTCGTTTACCCTTGTCATTAGGACCTCCAGTTTGGATTGCATGTCTTTTAACTGATTTTAAATTTCGGTCTGATTAGATCTAAATTCTGCAAGCATGAAGTCTCTTGAATTCTTTATGTTTTTTTTTTCCCCAAAGCCACTAGTACCTTTATAATTGTGCTTCTGAATTGGCTTTTCGACATTGAATTGTTTCCAAATTTTGTTATAGTGATTTTTTTTAGATATAGAATTGGATTGCATAATGTTCAATCCTCTGAGATAAGACATCAAATTAGTAAATCAACTGATGAATATCACATGGTCTCATTAGACCCTGAAAGATCCTTTGACTAAACACACTCTCTCCCACACACACAAAACTCAGCCCCACAGCTAGGATATTAGCCAGTGAGGTGGTGGGTGGAGTACATTTCTACAAGTTTGGAAACAAGCAAGTGTGACTTAAATTCCATTATAATTCAACATTTTCTTCAAGTATTAGACAACACAAGTAAAAAAGAAAAATTACTGGTTACATCATAGCATTGAGGGAATGGTCATGAAGTTATTTCAAAAGACCCAAATATATAATTCTTCCATAGATTCTCTGGGGCTGGTGCAGTTGTGACAGGAGAAATCACCCCAATGAGCAAAAATAATAGGCCTTCCTATTGAAGACTACTAAGAGTATTACATGGGTCTCGAAATTCCAGAAATAGGTAAATGACCAAGGATGGAGATCCTGGATTCATCAGAGGTCAGGTGAGAGAATGAGCACCCTGAACCTTTCACTCCCCAGTCAACGTACTTCAGTCCAAAGAAACTCTGTGCACTAACCTGATGGTGGAGATGACCTTTCTGTGTCCTTTTAGCCCCTTTGTCTAGGAAGTGGCTGAATGACTTTGGGGACAGAGGGAAGGTGGATTGCTTCCTCCCAAGTGGTTCCCCTGGAAGCACCTAGATCCATGTTGGTGGAAGCAGGAGCAACAGAAACAGAAGCCAAAGGCTAAGCCTGAGCAGATGAGGAAGGGGTTCTGATCTTAGTTCCCACAGGGCTGGAGCTCTGTGTGAGCTCTAAGATGTTGTCATAGGAGAGGTTTTGAGGAGCAGCCTCCTCCTCAGCCCAGCGATGGTCAGGGAGCTAGATCACCAGACAAGGAGCCAGAGAATGGATCAGCGTCCACAGAACATCTAACCACCATAATAGATGAGGATTTGGTTGCCCATTCACGGAGCTGTTTGTACTAGGACACATACGGGACACTTCTGATGTGTCCTGACTCAGACAGACCTGTATTCAGGGTTGCTGATTCTGCCCTGATCTGTCATGGAATCTATCTTCAGGACAGCTGCCCCTGGCACCCAGGAATCTGTGCTCAATTTAAGAAAATCACACAATATCTAGCTCCCAAGGATAGGCTTCAAGGAGAAATTTCAAAGAATGTGGAAAGACTGGGGTAAACAAATTCAGTGAGATGGATCTCAGAACTCAGTTCATATCAAAGAAGCAGCTGACTTTGCCATAAGGCCAGGGCTGCACAGGCAGTGCCACTGTTCTAGGGACAGCAGGTTTGTGTCTCACTTCCCTCTAGGCCCAGAGCACTGGGGGAGCACCAAGCGTGAGATCAGTGGACTGACAATAATAATCAGCCTCGTCCTCAGCCTGGAGCCCAGTGATGGTCAGAGTGCCTGAGTTGCCAGATTTGGAGCCAGAAAATCGGTCAGGGACCCCTGAGGGTCGATTCCCAGTACCATCTACGAGGAGTTTAGGGGCCTTTCCTGGGAGCTCTTGGTACCAGTTCACACCAAGCATACCGATGTCATTCGTGCTTCCAGAGCAGGAGATGGTGATTCTCTGGCCCAGGGATCCTAACACTGAAGGCAGCTGATTCAGCACAGACTGGGCCCAGGACCCTGAACGGGGGAGAGACACAGAGAGAGTGATGTTCTTTTCTTTAGACAAGAGGAGAAATCAAGGCACATCTATCCTCCCATGGCCCCTTCTCTCATCCCCATATCCAATCACCTGTGCAGTGAGCAAGGAGGGTGAGGAGGAGAGGGGACCAGGCCATGGTGGAGGTCATCATTGATCCTGCCTTCAGTGGTCGCAGAGCTGAGCAGACCTCTAATCTCTCCCTTCCGCTCTTCATCCTCTGAGAGAGGGAGGGGCCATCCATTGCCAATAAGACCCCAGGTCCCACTACATGAGGATATTAATGGGGTGTGACTGGGAGTGGCTGAATGGGCCAGGGGTGGGAGGTCTGAGCTATGAGCCCTGACACAGGCACCAGCAGGTGGAAAATTTCTTGTTCTTATCAACTCTTATCCTTCAGAAACAGGTGAAGGATGCTCCCTGGGTCCAGGCCTAGACAAAGCATTGTATGACATGGTGACACAATGAGTCTATTAGAGATAACTCATGCCTCCTCACTACACTGTCCACTGTCAAACTCCTTAGGGCCAGGGCATGTGTCACCTTATGTGGCCTCCTATCCCCACAGGGCACATTTTTACTCTATTCATGCTCCACATAGTGAGTCTGTACACAGATCCCTGGGCTGTTCATGGGACAGGACTGAGGTGATGTATCTTGTAGAACCACGCAGATGAGGATCACAGCAAGAGCAGTGATGTGTCCATATTGACACATGGCCGGTTTTTATTTCTTTCCTCTTACTTGATTTCTCTCTGGTTTGTGGAGTTCTCTTCTCCCAGAAGTTCCCTCAGCACTGAGGACCAGGGATCGCTCTTCCCAGGTTGTGGGTAGAAGCGGTCGTGTGCATTGTAGGATATTATACACTGGACATCCCTCAGAAATCTCTGCCAGGCCTGAGTCCCCAGCTGGGAGCACAGGGCCCAGCCCCCAGGACCAGGCTCCTTAGTGTCAATGATCCTCAGTAAGCAGTGGAGTAGGGACCACAAGGCAGTCCCACTGCACCTCCTGCTGGTTGCAGAGCACACACTCACCCTGGCCCAAAGACCTGAGTCCAGCAGGTTTCTGCAACTTGCCAGGTCCCTGTCTATTCAGAGATTGCTGATTTGATTTCTAGATATGGTAAAACTAATATATTGTACTTCATTCTGTTGTATCTCACCCTTGGGAGGTGTCCCAGTCTTTAGGAGGTTCAGGAATGTACATCAGTGACAACTTAAGATATTTTTCTCCAAAGAAGGCACTGCACACTTTGTATCACTTCATTGGCCTGTGATTTTGGTTACACTTTCATTGGTAGTTTTCCATCTGCTATGCATCAAAATAAGAGTTTTTACCTACTGTCACAAAAAATTACATTGTGTTGCACGGCTTCATGTTGTCATAAAAGAAAGGTTCCTCTAATTGGTATTGTGACAGGAGCATCATGTACGGCATTTTGCAGATGCTATGTTTACGGCATGCCACACTGTCGAAAAGTAAAATGCAATGGAGGTATCAATTCTCAGGCATTTATTCACTGGCTTCCATCCTCCCCTTCTCTATCTGAAGAGCCTTCTCCTCTGTGAATATTGCACTCACGTACCATCATTCTTCAATAGATTTGCCACTATGAGGTCTTTTCAAGGAATTTGGATGGGGAGGTAAATACGACAATTTTGCAATCCTATAATGTGTTTTACAAAATGCATCCTTATGTAGGCAAATGACAATTCAACAGGTACTCAGTTAAGTGAAATGTTAGCAGATTTTCATACAGCTGACCTGCATGCTGCAGTTCATTTCTCAAGAACTTTGTCTTCTGTGCTCAGAATGTTCTCCACAATTCAGCTGTTCATTTTCTTCAACCAGTAGCTGGAGGCTAGTCGGGTCCTTTCTTCTTCCCCATGTGAACAAATGGAATCCAGTCCATGGGTCTGTCACCCTCCCCAAGACGGAAGTCTATGTATTCCTCTTGTCCTCTGTCCTAATATCAATTCCTTAGTTCACAACTCCTATCCAATCAAATCAGACCTCCAAATATAGAAAGGTCCACAGGCATAGGTTATTTTTTTATTGCCACAGATCTATTCCTCTTCAGGGATTTCCTATTGAGGTGAATTTACAAATGTATTCAACAAGCTGGTGTTGAATTTGTCTTTGGTGTCCGGGTGGGGTTTCAGCTTTGTGTATTCAGTAGTAACACATACACAAAAGGAAAAATCTCAAGTGTGGGACACACAGTGAAGACAGACACAGAGATGCTGTTCATGCTATCCAACACGAGATCACCCTGGCTATGTGGAGCCACTGCCTGTGCAGACTCCCTCACCTCCTACAGAACTTCAACAGTAACCTTCTCCATGCTCTCTCAAGCATGGCCTTGCGCTTCACACATCCCTGCTCCATTCCAGGCGCCTCAGTACAGGTGCTCAGCTCTGCCCACCTGGTGTTGGTTTCCAACACTTTTGGGAGCTCCTACATGTGAGCTGAAATGCCCCAGTTCTGAGAGAGCTGGGAGAGACAGGAGAAAGAGGAAGGCCATCCTAGATCAGTAGATGACTAGTAAGTAAAGGGGACATGCATACAAGTCTTGTCTTGATCAGCAGCAAGATTAATAGATCCTCACACACATCCACTGAATCATAACTTTATGAAGAGGTCTTTACTAGGTTGAGGCATGTGTACACCAAATCACTATCTCAAGTATACATCCTTGGGGCAGACTCTGGAGGAGCAAGGCAACCAGAACACACCAACCACAGACAAGAACAGAGGTGAAGAGCCTCAGAGGGCCTGAACCCAGCTCTTGGGTCAATCTGCGGTTACACCTATTTCTGACATCCTCCAGCAACAGCGATACAGAGTTTGTCCTGTGACCTATCCAAAACCTTTCTCATTTTTAATCTGGATTAAGGATTTCTAATTGGAGGAGGGGGGTGTCTGGGTAGCTCAGTCAGTTAATATCTACCTTCAGCTCAGGTCATGTCCCTGGTAACCAGAGATAGAGCCCTGTGTTTGTCTCTCCACTTACTAAAGTCTGCTACTCCTACTGCCCCTCCCTGCCTCATCTTCTCCCTCTCAAATTAATTAATTAATTAATAATGTTTTTTAAAATTTCCTTTTTTGCTGTTGAATTTGCCAATATATAGATTAAAACTCAGTGCTCACCCCATCAAGTGCCCCCCTCAGTGCTCATCACCCAGTCACCCCAACCCCCCGCCCACTCCCCTTTCCATCACTTCTTGTTCATTTCCCAGAGTTATGAGTCTCTCATGTTCTGTCTCCCTATCTGATATTTCCCACTCATTTTTCTCCTTTCCCCTTTATTCGCTTTCACTATTTTTTATATTCCCCAAATAAATGAGATCAAATAACGTCTGTCCTTCTCCGATTGACTTACTTCACTCAGCATAATACCCTCCAGTTCCAGCCATGTCGAAGCAAATGGTGGGTATTTGTCATTTCTAATGGCTGAGCAATATTCCATTGTATACATAGACCACATCTTCTTTATCCATTTATCTTTCGATGGACACCGAGGCTCCTTCCACAGTTTGGCTAATGTGGACATTACTGCTAAAAACATCGGGGTGCAGGTGTCCCAGCGTTTCATTGCATCTGTATCTTTGGGGTAAATCCCCAGCATGCAGTTACTGGGTCATAGGGCAGATCTATTTTTAACTCTTTGAGGAACCTCCACACAGTTTTCCAGAGTGGCTGCACCACTTCACATTCCCACCAACAGTGCAAGAGGGTTCCCCTTTTTCCAAATCCTCTCTAATATTTGTTGTTTCCTGCCTTGTTAATTTGGAAATTTCTCACTGGTGTGAGGTGGTATCGCCTGGTGGTTTCGATTTGTATTTCCCTGATGGCAGGAGATGCGGAGAATTTTCTCATGTGCTTGTTGGCCATGTCTATGTCTTCCTCTGTGAGATTTCTGTTCATGTCTTTTGCCCATTTCATGATTGGATTGTTTGTTTCTTTGCTGGATTTTCCTTTGTTTGTTTGTTTGTTTCTATTATTTTAATTAATTAATTAATTAATTAATTATCATTTATTATAAGGGTTGGTTTCCCCCCTGTGGTGAGCCCTGGGAGGAAGCACCTGCAGTGACAGTGCATGGATCCCTGCTTAGGGGACTCTGTCAAAAGTGATCGGACACAGCTGTTGACTCCCCATCAGGGAACACAAGCCCAGCCCCAATGTCCACACTTCTTTAAGTGAATGATCCTCACTTAGCAACTGTATGGAGACCATAGGGCAGTCCCACAGCACCACCTACTGGGCAAAAGGACACACGCCTCACTAGGCCCCAATCTCTGAAAGCCTAGCTGGTTTCTTCAATTTACCAGGTCCCTGATTATTTACATATCAGTGATCTAATTCACTGACAGTGTGCTTCTCTAGTGCTGCGCATGATAACTATAATGTTTTTCACTCTCCAAAGGAATCCCGATTTCTGTGAGATGCAAACATTCACCTAAACTATGATGTAAGTTGCTGGCACACCAGAGAAGATCCTGCAAATGTTATATCCGTCTTTTATTTGCAATTTATAATATTCACATACATTTTGAGTGTTCCACAGCTATGTTCATTTGTTCATTAAAGCGGTGGGTTCCAACAACTTTTCCATAAATTGTGTTGTATTTTAATCTCTTTCAGATCATTTGTCTGATTCATGAAGGAAGAAGAATGAATTGTCTTTAAAGAAGTTCAACTTATCAGTTTTTTTCAATTATATGTTGTGATTTTGGTGTTTTGTCTAAACATGTTTACAGAAATCCTGTAAAAATTTTTTCTATTTTCTTTAAAAGATTGTAACTTTATGTTTTATAGTTAGGGCTAGGATACTTTTAATGATGGTTTTCTAGAAGGTGAGAGGTTTAGGTGAGATTCATTTCCCTCTACGGATATCCAATTGTCCTCTGGTCATTTGTCCTACCTGTAAAAGATTTTCCAACTTTTCATAAATAATTATGCACAGACAGGGCATCTGGATGGCTCATTTGTTTAAGTAACTGACTCTTAATTTCCAATCATTAGGAAGCTGCTGCAACAGCAGAATGTACATATCTGAAGGTCTTCCTCCCAGAATAATAACCAAAGCATGTAAAACTATAAAGGAAAAGGGACTTCAGTTTTGAACCGAATCAAAAACGCAAAAAAAAATGGACAGGGAAACACTCATAGATGTGGTCAGAACCCCTCTACATACTAAGGTACATGCTGAACTTGCTTATGTCTTAGAAGAGGCTGCAGTGGTCTTGTTTTTGGACCTGGGATGTGGAATCCTAATATGAAAAGAAGAGCAGAAGATACATAAAACTACTCATGTGCATCTGTCCTAAGAGTATAAAAATACAGAAGTGAATTCTCGCTTTTCTTTTTCTTTTCAAGAGTACAGAAGGGAGAGAGAAACTTGAAAAAGGTAAAAAAAAAATACATTGAAGAGAGAGTTAAAAGTACCTGAACTGAAATTTCTATTCATGTATTTTGCTAATTTCATGATTGGATTATTTATTTCGTTGATGTTGAGTTTAATAAGTTCTTTATAGATCTTGGATACTAGCCCTTTATCTGGTACGTCATTTGCAAATATCTTCTCCCATTCTGTAGGTTGTCTTGGAGTTTTGTTGACTGTTTATTTACAGTGAAGAAGTTTTTTTATCTTGATTAAGTCCCAATAGTTAATTTTCGCTTATGTTTCCCTTGCCTTCATGGGTGTATCTTGCAAGAAGTTGCTGTGGCCAAGTTCAAAAAGAGTGTTGCCTGTGTTTTCCTTTAGGATTTTGATGGATTCTTATCTCATATTTAGATATTTCATTCATTTTGAGTTTATCTTTTTCTGTGGTGTAAGAGAATGATCCAGCTTCATTCTTCTGCATGTGGCTGTCCAATTTTCCCAGTACCATTTAATGAAGAGAAAATGCTTTTTCCATTTCACTGAAGAAGACATACACATGGTCAAGAAACGCATGAGAAGGAGGGGCAAGATGGCGGAAGAGTAGGGTCCCCAAATCACCTGTCTCCACCAAATTACCTAGATAACCTTCAAATTATCCTGAAAATCTACGAATTCGGCCTGAGATTTAAAGAGACCAGCTGGAAGGCTACAGTGAGAAGAGTTCGGACTTCTATCAAGGTAGGAAGACGGGGAAAAAGAAATAAAGAAACAAAAGGCATCCAAGGGGGAGGGAGCCCGTGAGGAGCCGGGCTGAGGCCAGGGCGAGGGTCCCCAGGACAGGAGAGCCCCGTCCCGGAGAAGCAGAAGCTGCACAAACCTTCCCGGGCAGAAAGGCGCCCGCAGGGAGTTGGAACAGCACCCCAGGAGGGCGGGGATGCCCTCAGGCTCCCTGGGACAGTAACAGACACCTGCGCCCCGGGGAGAGTGCGCTGAGATCCCTAAAGAGTTGCAGCGCGCGGCGGGATCCGGAGCAGCTCGGACGGGCTCGGGTGGCGGCTCCGCCGGGGGGCTGCGGGGAGGGAGCGCGAATCCAACAGCACAGACTCCGGAGCACAGGGCGCCAGTACACAGCCCAGGATCCGGCCTCACTCCAGGACAGGCAGAGGCCAGGAGGGCCCAGGACAGCAAGGACACGCCTGCCCCGGGCTGAGCAGATCAGCGGCCCCACCCCGGAGCCTCCAGGCCCTACAGACAGAATAGTTCCTGCGGGAGCTGAATCCAGGTTTCCAGAGCTGCAGCAACCACTGGGGTTGTTCCTCCTGCGGCCTCACGGGGTAAACAACCCCCACCGAGCCCTGCACCAGGCAGGGGGCAGAGCAGCTCCCCCAAGTGCTAACACCTGAAAATGAGCACAGCAGCCCCCTCCCCCAGAAGACCAGCTAGACTGACAAGTTCCAGGGGAAGTCAAGGGACTTAAAGTATAGAGTCAGAAGATACTCCCCCGTGTTTTTTTTCTTCTTCTTTTTTTTTCTTTCTTTTTGATTTCTGATTGCTTCCCCCACCATTTTTCTCGCCTTTCTTTTTCTTTCTCTTTTTCTTCTCTTTTTTCATTTTTTTCTTCCTTTTTTCTTTTTTCTTTTTCTCTTTTCTTTCCGTCTCTCTCTCTCTTTTTCTCCTTTTCCCAATACAACATGTTTTTTGGCCACTCTGCGCTGAGCTAAATGACTAGAAGGAAAAACTCACCTCAAAAGAAAGAATCAGAAACACTCCTCTCTCCCACAGAATTACAAAATCTGGATTACAATTCAATGTCAGAAAGCCAGTTCAGAAGCACTATTATACAGCTACTGGTGGCTCTAGAAAAAAGCATAAAGGACTCAAGAGACTTCATGCAGAATTTAGATCCAATCAGGCAGAAATTAAAAATCAATTGAATGAGATGCAATCCAAACTAGAAGTCCTAACGATGAGGGTTAAAGAGGTGGAAGAACGGGTGAGTGACATAGAACATAAGTTGACGGCAAAGAGAGAAACTGAGGAAAAAAGAGACAGAAAATTAAGACCATGAAGACAGATTAAGGGAAATAAACGACAGTGTGAGGAAGAAAAACATACGTTTAATTGGGGTTCCTGAGGGCGCCGAAAGGGACAGAGGGCCAAATATGTATTTGAACAAATTCTAGCTGAAAACTTTCCTAATCTGGGAAGGGAAACAGGCATTCAGATCCAGGAAATAGAGAGATCCCCCCCTAAAATCAATAAAAACCATTAAACACCTCGACATTTCATAGTGAAGCTTACAAATTCCAAGGACAAAGAGAAGATCCTTAAAGCAGCAAGAGACAAGAAAGCCCTGACTTTTATGGGGAGGAATATTAGGGTAACAGCAGACCTCTCCACAGAGACCTGGAGGCCAGAAAAGGCTGGCAGGATATATTCAGGGTCCTAAATGAGAAGAACATGCAACCAAGAATAATTTATCTGGCAAGGCTCTCAATCAAAATAGAAGGAGAGATAAAGAGCTTCCAAGACAGGCAGGAACTGAAAGAATATGTGACCTCCAAACCAACTCTGCAAGAACTTTTAAGGGGGACTCTTAAAATTCCCCTTTAAGAAGAAGTTCAGTGCAACAATCCACAAAAACAAGGACTGAATAGATACCATGATGACACTAAACTCATATCTGTCAATAGTAACTCTGAACGTGAACGGGCTTAATGACCCCATCAAAAGGCACAGGGTTTCAGACTGGATAAAAAAGCAGGACCCATCTATTTGCTGTCTACAAGAGACTCATTTTATTTTATTTTCATTTTTATTTATTTATGATAGTAACACACAGAGAGAGAGAGAGAGAGAGATAGGCAGAGACTCAGGCAGAGGGAGAAGCAGGCTCCATGCACCGGGCCCCGACGTGGGATTCGATCCCGGGTCTCCAGGATCGCGCCCTGGGCCAAAGGCAGGCGCCAAACAACTGCGCCACCCAGGGATCCTGAGACTCATTTTAGACAGAAGGACACCTACAACCAGAAAATAAAAGGTTGGAGAACCAGTTACCATTCGAATGGTCCTCAAAAGAAAGCAGGGGTAGCCATCCTTATATCAGATAAACTAAAATTTACCCCGAAGACTGTAGTGAGAGATGAAGAGGGACACTATCTCATACTTAAAGGATCCATCCAACAAGAGGACTTAACAATCCTGAATATATATGCCCCGAATGTGGGAGCTGCCAAATATTTAAACCAATTAATAACCAAAGTGAAGAAATACTTAGATAATAATACACTTATACTTGGTGACTTCAATCCAGCTCTTTCTACCCTCGATAGGTCTTCTAAGCACAACATTTCCAAAGAAACGAGAGCTTTAAATGATACACTGGAGTAGATGGATTTCACAGATATCTACAGAACGTTACATCCAAACTCAACTGAATACACATTCTTCTCAAGTGCACATGGAAATTTCTCCAGAATAGACCACATACTGGGTCACAAATTGGGAATGAACCAATACCAAAAGATTGGGATCGTTCCCTGCATATTCTCAGACCATAATGCCTTGAAATTAGAACTAAATCACAACAAGAAGTTTGGAAGGACGTCAAACACGTGGAGGTTAAGGACAATCCTGCTAAAAGATGAAAGGGTCAATCAGGAACTTAAGGAAGAATTAAAAAGATTCATGGAAACTAATGAGAATGAAGATACAACCATTCAAAATCTTTGGGATGCAGCAAATGCAGTCCTAAGGGGGAAATACATCGCAATACAAGCATCTATTCAAAAACTGGAAAGAACTCAAATACAAAAGCTAACCTTACACCTAAAGGAGCTAGAGAAAAAACAGTAGATTGACCCCACGCCCAGCAGAAGAAGGGAGTTAATAAAGATTCGAGCAGAACTCAACCAAATCGAGACCAGAAGAACTGTGGAACAGATCAACAGAACCAGGAGTTGGTTCTTTGAAAGAATTAATAAGATAGATAAACCATTAGCCAACCTTATTAAAAAGAAGAGAGAGGAGACTCAAATTAATAAAATCATGAATGAGAAAGGAGAGATCACTACCAACACCAAGGAAATACAAACGATTTTAAAAACATATTATGAACAGCTATACGCCAATAAATTAGGCAATCTAGAAGAAATGGACGCATTCCTGGAAAGCCACAAACTACCAAAACTGGAACAGGAAGAAATAGAAAACCTGAACAGGCCAATAACCAGGGAGGAAATTGAAGCAGTCATCAAC
Source organism: Canis lupus familiaris (assembly GCF_011100685.1). Classification (NCBI taxonomy): domain Eukaryota; kingdom Metazoa; phylum Chordata; class Mammalia; order Carnivora; family Canidae; genus Canis; species Canis lupus. Next base: position 51,708 of record NW_023330968.1, read on the forward strand.
AACCTCCCAAGACACAAGAGTCCAGGGCCAGATGGCTTCCCAGGAGAATTTTATCAAACGTTTAAAGAAGAAATCATACCTATTCTCCTAAAGCTGTTTGTAAAGATAGAAAGAGATGGAGTACTTCCAAATTCGTTCTATGAAGCCAGCATCACCTTAATTCCAAAGCCAGACAAAGACCCCGCCAAAAAGGAGAATTACAGACCAATATCCCTGATGAACATGGATGCAAAAATTCTCAACAAGATACTGGCCAATAGGATCCAACAGTACATTAAGAAAATTATTCACCATGACCAAGTAGGATTTATCCCTGGGACACAAGGCTGGTTCAAACACCCGTAAAACAATCAATGTGATTCATCATATCAGCAAGAGAAAAAACCAAGAACCATATGATCCTCTCATTGGATGCAGAGAAAGCATTTGACAAAATACAGCATCCATTCCTGATCAAAACTCTTCAGAGTGTACGGATAGAGGGAACATTCCTCGACATCTTAAAAGCCATCTATGAAAAGCCCACAGCAAATATCATTCTCAATCGGGAAGCACTGGGAGCCTTTCCCCTAAGATCAGGAACAAGACAGGGATGTCCACTCTCACCACTGCTGTTCAACATAGTACTGGAAGTCCTAGCCTCAGCAATCAGACAACAAAAAAGACATTAAAGGCATTCAAATTGGCAAAGAAGAAGTCAAACTCTCCCTCTTCGCCGATGACATGATACTCTACATAGAAAACCGTAGAAAACCCAAAAGTCTCCACCCCAAGATTGCTAGAACTCATACAGCAATTCGGTAGCGTGGCAGGATACAAAATCAATGCCCAGAAGTCAGTGGCATTTCTATACACTAACAATGAGACTGAAGAAAGAGAAATTAAGGAGTCAATCCCATTTACAATTGCAACCCAAAAGCATAAGATACCTAGGAATAAACCTCACCAAAGATGTAAAGGATCTATACCATCAAAACTATAGAACACTTCTGAAAGAAATTGAGGAAGACACAAAGAGATGGAAAAATATTCCATGCTCATGGATTGGCAGAATTAATATTGTGAAAATGTCAATGTTACCCAGGGCAATATACACGTTTAATGCAATCCCTATCAAAATACCATGGACTTTCTTCAGAGAGTTAGAACAAATTATTTTAAGATTTGTGTGGAATCAGAAAAGACCCCGAATAGCCAGGGGAATTTTAAAAAAGAAAACCATATCTGGGGGCATCACAATGCCAGATTTCAGGTTGTACTACAAAGCTGTGGTCATCAAGACAGTGTGGTACTGGCACAAAAACAGACACATAGATCAGTGGAACAGAATAGAGAATCCAGAAGTGGACCCTGAACTTTATGGGCAACTAATATTCGATAAAGGAGGAAAGACTATCCATTGGAAGAAAGACAGTCTCTTCAATAAATGGTGCTGGGAAAATTGGACATCCACATGCAGAAGAATGAAACTAGACCACTCTCTTTCACCATACACAAAGATAAACTCAAAATGGATGAAAGATCTAAATGTGAGACAAGATTCCATCAAAATCCTAGAGAAGAACACAGGCAACACCCTTTTGAACTCGGCCATAGTAACTTCTTGCAAGATACATCCACGAAGGCAAAAGAAACAAAAGCAAAAATGAACTATTGGGACTTCATCAAGATAAGAAGCTTTTGCACAGCAAAGGATACAGTCCAACAAAACTCAAAGACAACCTACAGAATGGGAGAAGATATTTGCAAATGACATATCAGATAAAGGGCTAGTTTCCAAGATCTATAAAGAACTTATTAAACTCAACACCAAAGAAACAAACAATCCAATCATGAAATGGGCAAAAGACATGAACAGAAATCTCACAGAGGAAGACATAGACATGGCCAACATGAATATGAGAAAATGCTCTGCATCACTTGCCATCAGGGAAATACAAATCAAAACCACAATGAGATACCACCTCACACCAGTGAGAATGGGGAAAATTAACAAGGCAGGAAACAACAAAATGTTGGAGAGGATGCGAAGAAAAGGGAACCCTCTTACACTGTTGGTGGGAATGTGAACTGGTGCAGCCACTTTGGAAAACTGTGTGGAGGTTCCTCAAACAGTGTAAAATAGACCTGCCCTACGACCCAGCAATTGCACTGTTGGGGATTTTACCCCAAAGATACAGATGCAATGAAACGCCGGGACACCTGCACCCCGATGTTTCTAGCAGCATGGCCACGATAGCCAAACTGTGGAAGGAGCCTCGGTGTCCAACGAAAGATGAATGGATAAAGAAGATGTGGTTTATGTATATAAAGGAATATTACTCAGCCATTAGAAACGACAAATACCCATCATTTGCTTTGACATGGATGTGACTGTGGTTATTATGCTGAATGAAATAAGTCAATTAGGGATCCCTGGGTGGCGCAGCGGTTTGGCGCCTGCCTTTGGCCCAGGCGCGATCCTGGAGACCCGGGATCGAATCCCACGTCGGGCTCCCGGTGCATGGAGCTGCTTCTCCCTCTGCCTGTGTCTCTGCCTCTCTCTCTCTCTCTCTCTGTGACTATCATAATAATAAAAAAAAATCTTAAAAAAAAAAAAAAAAAAAAAAAAAAAAAAAAAAAAAAAAAAAAAGAAATAAGTCAATTAAAGAAGGACAAACATTATATGGTCTCATTCAGTTGGGGAATATAAAAAATAGTGAAAACGAATAAAGGGGAAAGAGGAGAGAATGAGTGGGAAATATCAGTGAGGGTGACAGCACATGAGAGACTCCTAACTCTGGGAAATTAACAAGGTGTCATGGAAAGGGGGGTTGGGGTGACTAGGTGACAGGCACTGAGGGCGGCACTTGGCAGGATGAGCACTGGGTGTTAGGCTATTTGTTGGCAAACAGAACTCCAATAAAAATTATACAAGACAAAAAGTAAAATTTGCAAGTTCCTTTTTCTTTTTGAAGATTTTATTCATTTATTTCTGAGAGACACAGAGTGAAAGGCAGGACATAAGCAGAAAGAGAAACAGGTTCCCCCATAGGGAACCCGATGCGGCACTTGATCCCAGGATGCCTGGATCATGCCCTGAGCCAAAAGCAGATGCTCAACCACTGAGCCACC